>NC_056734.1:560112205-560204705 GCF_019279795.1 Protopterus annectens
TTCCTGATGATAAAAATTGTGTTATTCTTAGGTTCCTAAGACTGCATCTACCACAAACTGTTAATCTGTTTCTAAGACCAGTTATAATGGCATTGTTTGATCTAATCTATATAAGACTGAACATGTCAAAAAATGCATGCAATAAAACTGCACAGAATGAAACTGGTTTGCTGTACAAAGTGTGTTATACCAATAATGTAGACAATTTGCTGTGAGCAAATTTTTTTGTTTGGCATAAACCTGGAAAAAAAGAGCTCCATGTAACTCACTGTTCACCACCATCACCACCACCACCACCATCATCATCATCATCAATCCCCTTTTTCTGATTTTCTACATGGGCCTGGGTGCTGTATCAACTGTTGCTATCTCTCTCTAATCAATGCCAGTGTCCTGCTTTCTTTGACACTCATGCCTGACTGTCGCAAGTCTTCTCTCACAAAATCCATCCACCAGTTTGCTGGATGCCCTTGTTTCCTCTTGGCTTCTTCCTATCTGTCCCAAATCTTCGTTACCTGATTATCTTTTGGTTTTCTGCACACGTACCCAAACCACTGTAATCTGTTCTATTTGACCTTTTCTGGAATTGGAGCCACTTTGGCTTCTGCTCTGATGTCCTTATTTATTTGTCTGTCCCACAGTGTGCATCCTACTATCCATCTCAAGCACTTCATCTCCATCACCTCTAGCTTCCTTAACTGCTCTGCCTTCACTGTTTCTGTACCATACAGTAGTACTGGTCGCATCTCTGTTTTATACATCTTACTTTTCAACTTCCTTAACATTCCTCTGTCATATACTATACCTGACAGTCTGGGCCACTTGGCTGTAGTCCCTCTGTTTCTAACTTTGGCATCTTTGTTCAGACTTCCATTCTCCTCAACCACACCTCCTACATACTTAAAGCTGTTAACCTGCTCCACTATTTTCCCTTCTATCTCAATTCTCAGCTTCTTCTGAACTTCACTATTTGCTGCCATTACAGCTGTCTTATCTGTACTCAGTTTCATTCCATGTGCCTCCAGTTTTTCATTCCATTCCCCTTTCTTTTGCTGAAGTTCTTGCTCATAGTCTGCCTGTAATGCCACATTCTCTACATACAGCAACTTTATTAATATGTCCCCGCTAACCTGTTTGCTAATGTAGTCCATCACCAATATGAACAGCAGTGAGCTTAGAGGTGAACACTGGTGCACACCCAGTTCTACCGGGAACCCCTTTATGAGACTGAACACTGTTCGTACTTGAGTCATTGGGTCCTTGTACATAGCCAGCACTGATTCTACCAATGTTTCTGGGACTTCAAACCACTGCAGGACTGCCCAAATCAGCTTTCATGGGACCTTGTCATATGCTTTTTCCAAGGCTAGGAATGCCCAATTGGACTCTTTCCTCATCTCTAGCTATTTCTCAATTCTCTGTCTCACTGTAAACATTGGGTCAGCTGTGCTGCACCCTGATCTGAATCCAAACTGCTCATCTCCCATCCTACTTTCTACTACTCTGCGTATTTATCAGCCAACCTCTCCAGAACTTTCACATAGTGTAACGGCAGTTTGATACCTCTGTACTGCCCACAGTTGTGGATGTCCCCTTTGTTCTTCTACACTGGCATGGGTATGTTTATTCCGCAGTCATCTGGGATACACCTTTCTCTCCACACTGCTATGTATGAAGTAAACAGCATGCATGACTAGGGGGAAACCCTACCACACCATATTTAAGCTGATTAGTTTTTAGGAGAAGGTGAAGTCCAGAAAGTGGGATGAGGTGAGTAAGAATGGTGTTCCCCTCACAGATAGTATGTTTTACTTACAGTCACAGTCAGATACCACAACATGACATTTGTTCTAAATGCGTAGTTGTGGATAAAGACACC
The DNA here is from genome assembly GCF_019279795.1 of Protopterus annectens. Classification (NCBI taxonomy): domain Eukaryota; kingdom Metazoa; phylum Chordata; order Ceratodontiformes; family Protopteridae; genus Protopterus; species Protopterus annectens. Next base: position 560,114,085 of record NC_056734.1, read on the forward strand.
TCTGATGTAGACATTGTATTATTTGTATCAGTCTTCATATCAGCTATTAGTTGTAAGTGCAGAGCTGTGGACAAGGAAATCTCTGATGCAGTTATTGTGCAACATGCATAGTCAATAATCACACCACATATTTGTTTTAAGTGTACATTTTTGAACAGGTGCACATCTGCTGCAGACAAAAACCTTGTATTATACCACCCATTTGTTTTAAGAACACTGAGTATCGCAGACTGTGTTGCTTTGTGAGAGTTAAATACATGGACAGGACAACACATCACAGCACTTATTGTAAATCTATAGCTGTGGGCAAGTTGTTTCTTTCTGAAGAATGTGTACTACAAACTGGGTCAGCACCTCATCTCATGTTGTTAAATGTGCATATCAGTACACCTGAGGGAGGCCTAAGTATTCAATAATGCACACCTGTCCAAACTCCATATTCATTCAGGTTTCCGTTTAAGACCTGAGTCATCTTCAGGCTCTTTTTCCTGTTTCTATTCTGTGCAGGATATACTTACCTGTGCATCTTATGCTTGAGAATTGTTTCCAGTAACTTCCGGTACCCTTTGGGATGTACTATTGCCACCTGAGCCCTAGCTGTGTGAATTCTCTTTTATTACTGCTTGCTAGTAGCCTGATTACATTGAGAACATTGTTTTACTGAATTGCTGCTTTATACTGTTTTTTTTTTTTTTTTTTGCTGTCAGGACTGTGATTTTAAGCACTTCAAATTTCAAATACCTCTACACTTTTTAGCATAGACTAGATTCAGTATTTCAGAATTTAGACTGGCTTGTATCACTTGAGCACTAAAACCAGCTCTTCACTGAGATACTGAAATATCTGAGGCATCTGTTGTCTCGAACTAACTATAAGTGCCTGCTTCTGCTCTTATATTGCACTCGTAATTTGTATTTGCATTCTACTGTCTGTTTAAATTGTCGGAACCATTTTTGGCCACATTTTACTGCATACTGTACTAGTTCAGCTGTAGCATAGCCCAGTACCAGGCTTGCAGTTTCTGGTTATGTTTTGTAACTTTTGAACATCAAATTCAAGCCATCCTTTTTGTAGAAGGCCTTTCTGCACCCTTGTGTGAGCAGAGTGTTGTCTGAGTCCCATCTAATTGAGGGTGATTGGACTAGAGCTCAGGGACAGCATCCTTATTGGCTAGTTTGAGCTAAAAGGGTTATTTCTTATTTTATATAAAGTCCACATCTGCGCTTGCCTGCATGTAGTGCACCACTGTGCACTGTTGTGTAGTGGTAGCTACTGTTGGTGGTTATATTAGCAAATGTTTTGCTTGTTAAATTTTCCCTTAGCCCTTTGCATGTGGTCTTTCAGAGGTTTTTCGTGGCTCAGCTTTACTGTCAGTTAGAGCACTAAGCCTAGCCTCAGAGGTACCAACACACCTCTCATCCACTAACCACTCCTAAATGCAACCTCTCTTCCTGACCATATAAATTTACCTAACACTATACAATTTCCCACAGTTTCTCCAGCCAGCTTGGTTGACATGGGCATCCTGAGGCAGTGTAGTAACTACCTCATGTTCACTGACAACCCTCTACTCCTAGACCACACAAATTCAACATGTGACAGATGCAACTATATTATGAACCTTGAATCCATGCTCTCTCACTCACCAGTCAGTACATATAACAATGAGTGGGTCATCAGCATGCACGCATATGCAGAGGTCCTCACCAGAAACATACCTAAACACCAGAGACCTCCCAAACACAAGCACTCTACACATAATAATGCCTCTGCAGAACACAATACACATAATAGCTCACTTAGCAATGTATCACCTGTCAAGCCCTTAAGGTAAAACACAAAACCAAACATATTAGTCATAGTTGAATCCATCGTGAGACACACAGGTGTCCCTCTCACCAGGCTGAATAAGGAGAAGGTCAAGGTCACCTGTCTGTCAGGTGCTAGGATCCACCATATCACACATGCACTCAAGTCTCTCAACAACAGCTACTGTTATGACTCCATCATAGCCCATGTTGGTGTGAACGACTTGAGATGTACCTCTCTGGACTATATCAAGAGAGACATGATTGAGCTCTCGGACTATGTGTCTAAGGCTGGTATGTCCCTAGCCTTAAGCAGCATTTTACCTTCACCAAGGATGATGCCTCAATACAAACAGAAAATGATTGACTTCAATAATTGGCTTAGTTTCTGGTGTCATTCCAAGGGGATACAGTCTCTGTCAGCTTGGGATTTCATGATTGACAGACCTTGATGCTTTGCCAGAGATTGACTTCATCTGTCACCCCTGGGATTTTGGCTACTGTCCAAGGCTCTTGCTACCCCCATAGTGCTTCTTTAGGGAGTGCCTCAAGGACAAAATTCATGACCTAACAACTCCATCTAAAAACAGCCTCAAGGTTTTGCTGCTAAACACCAAGATTCTTAACATGAAACTGTGTTCACTGCAAGCAGTCCTCACCTTGGAAGACATAGGCATTTGTGCAATCATGGAGACCTGGTTCAAGGCTGTGGAGAGTACCCTAGCCATATCGGGCTACACCTCCTTCCACACGTTCAGACAACAAACTGAAAGCATGAAAACTATTAAAGGTGGTGCATCAATATTCATTAAAGATAACTACACCTCCAGACTGGTTAGACAGCATGATTCCCTGGAGATACTTCAGGTGCAATTAACTGTTGGTAGGACACCTATTCAAGCCATTGCCAGCTACAGGACCCCCTCCATGAATCAGGACACCCACTCCACTTATCTGGATCTATTTGAGTCTATCAAGATACATCCAAACAACATGGTTTCGGGTGACTTTAACTACCCATCCATTGACTGGGGAAATTATTCATGCACAAACTCACTTGCCCAAAGGTTCTTTGACTTCATTAACTCCAATGCCCTGGACCAGCTAGTTGACATCCCCATAAGGGGTGCCAACATCCTGGATCTGGTGCTTACCAATATGGAGGAACCACTGTAGCACCCCCACTGTGAGGTCTTCCCCTGTGAGATCTGACCACAGATCAGTCTCATTCGAAGTAACTGTCACACTTGAACTTGAACTAAACTAAAAAACTTCTCCAAAGCAGATCATGACCTCTTACAGGATGGTATAAATGGTTCATTGCTCCTCACCCTTCAGATGGAATTGGCAACTATGCCAAGTTCTACAACAATGCTTTATACAAACACCTGTGTAACTGCATTGACTTGGCCGTACTTGATAGAACCAAAACAAGCTCCTCAAGGAGGAGCAAACCTGCCTGGTGAACAACTGCCATTAACAGGCTTTACAATAAGAGGAAGAAGTTAATGTCTAAGAGTAAGAGGGAGTGAGCCCTAAACTGGAAACACTCCCTCCTCAGCTTAAACAAGCAAATAAGACTTCTTGTGAAGTCCTGTAAATCAAACTATGAATGGAAATTAGCTTCCTCTACTAAGGGCAACCATAAGGCATTCTATGTTACATCCACAACCTAAAAGGAAAGGCCCAGATTTGTGCCAAACTGGTAGTTAATATTACAACATATACTGAGCTTGTGGACATAGCTAACCTTTTGGCTGAAAAGTTATGTGAAAACTTCATTCACCTGTCCCTGCCACAAATACTCCATGACATCCTTACCAACTGCACCCTACTTCCCCTGCATTGTATCTCTAAAGAGCAGGTCATAAACACCCTCTCTTAAGGCCAAAAACACAGCATCTATGGGACCAGATAACATTCCTGGCTGCATCCTACATGGGCTCCAACAAGAATTAGCAACACCATTGGGTACTATTTTCAGTCATAGTCTAAGCACTGTCTGCATCCCAGAAGAATGGAAAATGGGCACCGTTATTCCCTTGCACAAAGGTGGTGCTTCCACAGACTCTGGGAACTATAGACCTATTAGCCTGACTAGCCTTATCTGCATGGCCATGGAGTGAATCATCATGTACCTTATCAACAAAGATATAAGTAATCTCCAAACAGTTGATCCTACTCAGTTTGGATTTGTCAAAGGGAGATCATGCCTGTTAAACTTAGTGGACATCTTCAAGATGGTCACCAAGGCCCTGGATGAGGGGAAATCTGTGCATGCAGCCTATTTAGCCAAAGCCTTTGACACAATCCCCCACTCAGGCATAATTGACAAACTCATCCATCTAGGTATCAACCCTTATATCATTAGATGGGTCGATAACTGGCTCACTGATAGAACCCATATAGTCAAAATAAGGCAATCCACCTCCAACAGCAGACCTGTAACCAGTGGTGTTTCACAGGAACCAGTCCCGGGATTGCAACTGTTTGGAATCTATCTCTCTGAAGTACAAGCAAAAACTAAAGGTCTGTGTCTGACAAAGTTTGCTGATGACTGCAAACTGTGAGTGGTCATAGAATCTCCAAATCATGTCAACATCCTACTAGAGGATCTTACACAAACAAATGATTGGTGCCAAAGTCATGGCAATATGTTCTGATAATGGAAATAAGGGTAGAAGTTAGCTAGGCTTGTAAGTTGGCCCTGGGGCCATTAGGTTAGTAGCTTCCTATGATTCTTCCTATAATCCTATGATCCTATGAAGATGTACCATACCAAATGCTTTATTTGTCAGGAGATTCTAAAAATATGGACTGAAGGTGTCAGGTCCATGAAGGAGACCTCCTACCATCACCATATACCAACATCAACAGAAACATCACCAGAATATGCTTTGAGTTTAAATTAGAAGTCCAAGGAATCTACATTACATGCAAGTAATTTGTCATTGCATTATGTTTTCATAATACCTAAGCAAAATCCAGTATTTATTTATTTATTTATTTATTCCAGTTTGATGATCGGGGAGGTCCATTGGGCTCAGGGAGCCTGTTTTCAGTGGAGGTCCGGGGAGAAAAGCTCCACAATACATAGTTTAGTTACATGAATAGTAATAAAGAAACTTTGCATTACAAACAGCAGGTAGCATACATAAAGAGACTCTGCATTTCAAATAAAGAAACTTTGCATTACAAACAACATGTAGCATACATAAAGGAACTTTGCATTTCAAACAACAGGTAAAAGCAAAGGAAACTTTGCATTACAAACAACAGGTAACATACATACAAGAATACAAGCAATTATTGTTTTGTTTAGGTGAGAAAGCAGACAAAAGGCCTTGAGGCTAGATTTTACAGTTTAGTTTTTTATACAATTTATATTAGAGAGAGGTTGGCTAGGTGAGAAGGTTAACCAGGAGTAAGATTGAAGGAGAGCTTGGGAGGTATGGGGTGAAGAGTACAGTTGCATTTCCTGTTTAAATAAATGAAGGAATGAAGAAGAGTTTTAAAGTTTTCTAGGTTGTCACAGGTCCTCAAAGAGGAGGGAAGGGCATTCCATTTTTTAGCTAAGGAGAAGGATAGCAGAAGTTGACCAGCTGGGCGCTTGGGTTTTTGGACAGTAATAAGGTTTTGGTGGGTAGATCTAAGGGTTCTAGGGGGGGTGTATGGTTGTAGGATACTGGAAAGTGCAGGGCACGTAGGTTGGAACAGTAATCTGTGGACTGTGGTGATTTGTAGAAAGTTACATTGGTTAGGGAGTTCCAGCCAGTTTAATGAGTGGAGGGAGGTACAGTGGTGAGAGGAGGATTTGGCTTTGGTAGCAAATCTGGAGATTTTATTGTAACATACTTCAAGTTTGGAGGAGAGAGTGGAGGATAAATTGGTGAGCAGAGGGGTGCCATACAGTAGAGTGGGAAGGAGATAGGTTGTGGCGAGATTTAGTCTAGTAGTAGGATAGAGGAAGTAGTTGTTTCTATAAAGTAGGCCGAGTTTTATATGGGTTTTTTATGTTTAGCTGGATGTGAGTGTTAAATTTTAGGTGTTCATCAATGTTGACACCAAGAAGTTTGGCAGAGGGACCTATATAATGGAGTTGTTGTGGCTGGTTATTTGAAGTGAACTTTTGTCCAAAGTAAATGATTTTGAAGGAGAGAATAAAAGGATTTTGGTTTTGTTGGCATTAAGAGATAGGTGATTTTGGAGCATCCAGTTTTCGGTGGTAGAGAAGGCAGCTTGTGTCAATGATTGGAGATCAGTTAGGTTAGAAGTGGAGCAGATCAAAGTGGAATCGTCAGCATATTGGACGATTTTGGTGGTAGGTATGGCTTTGTGAAAGTCGTTAATAAAGATATTGAATAGTACTGGGCCAAGTATGGAGCCTTGGGGTACTCCGGTGGGGGTGGGAAGGAAGGTGGAGGTGGTCTGGCCCCATTTTACAGCTTGAGACTTGTCAGAAAGATAGCTGGAGAGCCAGGAAAGTGTTTTGTGGGAGAGATTGAGATTAGACAGGTGATTTAGAAGGTGGGAATAGGAAATGGTGTCAAAAGCTTTAGATAAGTCCAGCAGAACTGAGGATACTATTTTACCAGAATCACGGGCTGAATTGACCATATGTAAGAAGGAGAGAAAGGTGGTGTTGGTACTGTGTCCAGGGCGGAAGCTGTGTTGGGTGGGAGAGAGCAGCTAGTGTTTGGTAAGGAATGGCAAGAGCTGAAGGTGGATGCATTTTTCGAGAAGTTTAGAGATGGGGAGACAATGGCTATGGGGCAGAAATTAGAGATATTACAGTTTTTGCCACCATTGTGAAGTGGAAGAATATATGCAGTGTGCCATAGTCTGGGTACATAGGACTCAAGTAGGGATCTATTGATCAGGATGCTGATAGGGAGAGCAATACCTTCGGAGGCTATTTTTAAGAAGTAGGATGGGATGTTGTCAGGGGCGTTGCTGCAGGGCTTAAGAGTAGAGAGGAGTTTCTTTATTAGGAGGGGGGGGTTTGAATTCAAAAGTAGGGGGGAGATGAGGGAGCGGAAGGTTGGGCTGGATGGGGTAGAGGGTTATTGTTGGTGAATTTTTTGGTTAGCTCAGCAATAGAAGAGGTGAAGAAGGTGTTGAACAGTGAGGCAATTTCTAGGTCAGATTTGCTAGAGTCAGGACAGGGGTTGTTAGTAGTACCTGGCTTAAGGAGGGACTTGATTGAGTTCCAAAATTGTTTGGGTTTTTTTGTGTAATTTACTTGTAATTTGATGTAGTAAGACTTTTTATCTTTGATAACTTGTTTTTTGGCCAGGTTTCTCAGTTGTTTGTGTTTAAGTAAGTTTTCTGGTTGTTTGTATTGGAGGTATGTTTTCCAGGATTTATCTCTTTGTAGCATACATTTTTTGGTGTCTTTGGTAAGCCATAGGGTGGACTTAGTTTTTACTCTTTTTGTTCTTATAGAGGCTAGGGAGTTAAGGACGTTTAAGAATGTTGTACTGAAGAAGTCAACGGCTGTATCTAATGGAAGAGTTTTTAGGGGGTTCCAGTTAGTATACCGAAGAGAATCAGAGAAAGTAGTGGGATTAAAGTTAGAGAGGTTACGAGTGTGGATGAAGTGGTGGGGGTGTGGGGAATTCAGGGTAGCTCGATGAGTGATAGCAGGCAGGTGGTCTCCTAAAGGGTCAGGAATGACACCAGATTTAGTGACTTTATTTGGATGAGATACTAGGATCCAGTCTAGTATGGAGCCTGGGGGGTTGGTTTTGTTAGGCCTAGTAATGGAATTAGTGAGTTGAGTGTAGTTAAATAGATTGAGTGACATGCTGGGGTAGGGGTTATCGATTTTGTTCCAGTTTATGTTTACATCTCCCATTATGTAGGTTTCCAGCTTAATATTTGAGGAGGCCCAGGAGAGGATGTCTTCCAAGGTGTTGGTGTTGTTGCCTGGAGGAATCTTCTTCTTCTTCTTTTGACTGCTTCCATTAGGGGTCACCACAGCAGATCAACTGTTTCCATTTCTTCCTGTCCTGTGCATCTTGCTGTGTCACACCAACCACCTGCATGTCTGCCTGGAGAAATATAGAGGGAAATGATGCAGATGGTTTTATGGTTGTTTATTTTTAGTAGGCCAGTTATAAGTTCAGCATTACTGAATGAGGGGATGGGATTGGGATATGGAGTAAAGGACAGCTGATTGGAGTAGATTAATGCTACACCACCACCTCTTCTATTTAGGCGGTCAGCTCGAAGTGATTGATATCCTGGGGAAGGAATTCAGAGTCACGTATATGAGGTTTTAGACAGGTTTTGGAGATGGCTACAATATCAGGTGAGTTGTGATTAAGCCAAGCATGGAAGAGGCTTAATTTATTATTTAAGCTTTGGATATTAATTGTGAGGAATTTAAGGTATTTACTGGTGGATTTATAGTTGGTGCTAGGGGGGCTTGTTGGAGTGAAGTTTGGTCCTGGATTAGGGTGAATGTCACCGGCTAAGCAAAGATAAGTAAGCAATGGAATGAGTTTCTTTGGTTTGTACTTAGATTGGAATGTCTGGTAGAGAATGGGTATAGGTTTGTAGTGATTAGTAGTGATTGGAAAAAGCTTTACTTTTAAGAGGAGGATAGGGTATGAGGGGACTAAAGAGGCAGAGATGTTTTGGAAGTGTGTAGTGAGGGGGAGGTGAGGAGGAAGAGGTGAGGGGTGAAGATGAAAGTGGGTGAAGGAGGTGGCATGGTATAGAGGAAGTAGAAGAAGGATGAGGATGGATGAAGACATAAAGGTTTTGGGGTTAAGAGGGAGCATGATAGGTGCAGCTTGTAAGATGTAATAGAGAGGAGGGAGATGTGATTAAGGTGGGCGGGGTGTAGTAAGGAAAGTCAGGTGGGTTGGAGGAAGGGGTGGAGGAAAAGTGTTTGAGGATTGGTTGTTGATGAGGAGGAGGGAAGTCTGGGTGAGAATAAATGTAGAAGTACTGGGGGTGGGTGGGAATTGGAACCAGATAGGAAGCACTACCGTTCTCTTGAAGCACTATTGCACTCTATTGTTTTTCTTGAAGCACTATTGCACTCTATTGTTTTTCTTGAACACTATTGCACTCTATTGTTTTGCTTGAAGCACTATTGCACCACTACATTTTAGGATTATCAGTGGGTGGGAATTGGGGGTAGGGTAGGGGAGTGGAGTGAGCCCGCAGGGTGAACGGAGTGGGTAGAGCCAAGAAGAAGGAGTGAGTAGTGGGAAAACTATCAGTAGCTGCAGTTCATGCAGATAAACATGAGAACTGGCTAGCTATGTAGTAATGGAGGTAAAATAGGGAGGGTTTCACTTTGGGTTGGGTGGTCTTGCAGGGTAGAGGGAGGTAGCACATAAAATAGGTGGAGGAAATATTAGAAAATAGCTGTTATTCCTAGGTAGAAACTTTAGGAAAATAAAACTGTGCGAACAATATGTTGCGGTCTTTGCTGCCACCTACTGGCAGAAGGGGAAGGTGTACAGAGAGCTAGCATAAGTTTCCTTCCGCTGCAGAAGGACTGATGCTATTATGAAAGTGTTTCTAAAAGCTAGAGGGGAGAGGGAGGCACACAGGCTGCGGTAGGCTGCTAATGCGCACACGGGAGGTCGGTTTAACAATTGCAGATAAAACTAACTTTTGTAAGGTTATTCCTCAGTGTTACATACATTGGCTTTCTTTGAGTGTAGTAGTCCTTCTTTTTATTCTATTTTGTAGCAGCTTACAGTGCTGCCAGGGTAGCAGGCAATTTAGGGTGACCTCTGGAGTAGGCAGTGAGGTAGTCCTTCAGTCTTAAGACAAAGAGGGAGCACCTGAGGAGGTAGACTGTAAAAATAGAAAGAGACACTGAGTTATGTAATGTGGAAAGCAGGGATAGGGAGGTAGAAGGATAGAGCAGTAGAAGGGATATCAGGAAGGGGAGGGGTGCACTAGTGTGTACAGTAAATAGAGAGAGCTTGGAAAGGGGAATAGGTAAGAGGGGCAGCATAGAAAGATGAATAAGGCAGTGTTGAGAATGTAGAAGAAGCTCAGATAGGTAGTAGAGACAACACAGGTAACTCAAAGGAGCTATGGTAGAACAGTATCCTCAGGCACAAGGGAATAAAAGTACCCCTAGCCCATGGGAAAGAATATGGTTAGCAAAAAAAAGAACAATTGCAGGGCAGGCAACAAAACAGAAATGCAAGCTAGCAGTACAATAGGTCAGGCGGTATCCCTTAAGGAGAGCGTTAAGTTACTATGCTGACTTTCAAAGACTGTAAATATTTCTAAATATTATTAAATATTACTTTCACAATGCTCTTCAATATTGCCCAAATAATGCTCTAAATATGCATGCAGCCTCTTAGCAATACCCTTAAGGTAAGCAGTACCTCAAAATCATTCAGCGTTAAAAAATACAAAGTACAAACTCTGCTGTTGATTGCAGCTCTAGTGAAATACAAATATTGCTGGTGTTCGGAACTCTAGAAAATACAGCCCTTCAAGAGGTCATAATACAGTATACAAATGACATTCAGCTATTACACATTTAGTTATTAAAACAGACCTACTGGGAGGCGAGTCACGCAGCCCAACCACAGGACAGACACGCGGGGATGTGGATGCTAGTCTAGGTTTAAAAATGGTGCCACAGATAGTGTCGGCTAGAAGTAAGCTTGGGGGGGGGAGTTAGCTGAGGGGAGGAGATAAAGGGAGGGGTGTGATAGGAGACAGAGAGGTGGAGTGGGAGGGATAAATCCCAGGAGGAAGAGAGCCAAGAAGAAGGAGTGAGTACTGGGAAAAACTAATTCAAACATTTTACGACATGAAGGAATAAAATAGTTGCTAATTTTATACTAAGCACCTCAATGGTAGCTGTCATTTCATATATACCAGAGTTTCACTCTTAGCTGATTTTCAGTGCCATACGATTACTGTTCTCACCTAATGCACTAAAGTTAGATATAGCTGTAGAAACATTGTTGTTAATGGGTGTTTGCTATTATTTTTGTAGGTATTCTCAAAAATCTGGCTTGAGAGAAAAACAACTCTCAAAAGCTTACAGAAGAAACCTATTGCAATTTGGTCATTTCACTACTAACATTAAATTCCTGCTGCTGTTTAAGCTGTTCTTTGTCATGTGGAGTGTTCATAGGCATACTAAGGTGCAGAATCTGAGATCCTGCTTCCGATTAAACATGATGCAACCCTATTACAGGAGAGTAAGACTGACAGATCACACTCAGAGTGAATGCATAGGGGCATACTGGTATTTCCTAACTAGTTATGTGACTTCCTGCAAGCATGGAACAGTTACTTTTGCTTATTAAAGGATGAAATGATATCAAGCATCATAGAGATGGTAGATGTATTATTGTTAGATTTAAAACTGACCTAGAAACCATTATTATTAGTAATAATTATGGTCCGAATGAGGACTGACCTTCCATTTTCTGCTCCTGTCTTATGAACTCTTGACACTTAACTAGACTAATAACCTTGTTTTATTCTACAGTGACGTTATTGCTTTTATGAGCTGTGCCTTATACATATTCAACCCACCAGCAGAGAGGAACATTCAATCATCATCATGCTGAACTTTTATCTTTAAACACATTTCATTCTGTTAGAGACATACATGTAACACAGCTTAGTACAATCACAGAAAGAATAACATAGACTGCCAGTGGAATTCATGAACAATTCTGTAGGTGCGCGAAGCCTACATGATGTTAACATGTTAGCTTGATGAGCAGCAGCATTAATTACAAATGAATACAAGCAAATTTCTGTAGCCAGTGACAGTATTGGTGGCTGGAAAAAGTGTTGAGCGGCACAAGCACACAGAGTAAACAAACAGGCTCAACTACAGACAAACCTGTTAAGCGTGTTTGTTGCATGGGGTAAATAATGTAAACTGTACCAGGCAGGGAAATTATACTGAGGGCAATATGCACATAAATCAGACATGAATACAAAAATAAGTAAGAGGGTAGGGTAAATGGCAAGGGCAACTACAATAGATGGGTTACCAGGCAGGAAAAGTGCACTGAGGGCAATGTACACAGAAATCAAAGAGATTTATAAAGAAGTATGCAATCGAGAGGGTAAATGTTTAATTGTAGTAAAGTAATTGATGTATAGGTGTTTATGTTACAAAGAGAATTTTGTAGTAATAAAATTGTGCAAAACATATGTTCTAATAATTACTGGTGGTCATACTTCCTGAGCAAATATAGATAAATAAATGCAGACATAATATTGTAGGATGTGACAGTTACACAAATTAACGTAACAGGAAAGATTGCATGACACACGTATTTCATTAACATGCTGAGTTGAGATGACAGTTCGCAAGGGCTGTACATACATTATGGAATATTTTCATAGTATGCATTTTGTCAGTAATAACATGCTGTAAAATATGAACAGCTTAGAAACCACAATCTCCTTTTGCAAGAATCAAATTCATCCTATCAATGTTACCACCGACCTGTGTATTAACTGTATATATCACAGAAATAGGACTAACACATGTATGAAGAGGAGCACCCTTGAAGGGAATGATACACTTCAATATTCTAATGGTTAAGCATCCCATATGTAGGTGTGTGTGGTGTTACAAATGCAGAAACAGAATGTGACATATGTAGTACCCTTGTGTAATGCACTCCTGCCTGACACATTTATTGTGCAGACAGATAAGGATAGATGCAAACACCACACTATGATACAATGTATTCCCCAGAGCTGTGTAATTTTGGCATCTGCCATGGGAGGTAGCAATGGGTATCATCACAAACAAATTAAATTAATGTGTGAATTAAGAAAGGATTCCTGATAATGAGTATGCTCATGTGCACACAATTGTGATCAGTCCTATATCAATTCTCTGTGGTGAAGGATGGTTTCTCTGTATATTTGTACATATACCACCCTAGAAGTGGAGCACACTTGTGTACATCACAGTACTCAATGCATGTGCCACGGCAGCACTGCCATCATGACATTGACAGAACAAATGTCTGCTGCCATGAAATCCAAAGCACATTCACTTGTTTGTGCAACATGTAAAGGGATAAGACTAATGTAATGTGTGATATCATTATGTTTATACAAAATTAATCCCTGTGCTGGAATTGAACATCAGTCTGTACAATTCCTCCAACTAACAACATGGCTATAAACCACGTGCACCACAGTGGAACTGTTATCACAGCGGTTTAAGTCATTCAATCAGCTGTACTTTATTTGCCCATAATTTTTATCTGATAAAATGCTTGGGGGAGGCCTCTGCCACTCTATATGTACAAAATATAATTGGGTGATGTCTTTCCTGCAGAATAGTTAAGGACATAAATGCTTACATTCTCTCAATGCTGTTTTGGAACATTTGCCTATGTGTTGAGAAAAAGCAATACCATAGTGGGATCAATGAATGTATCATGGTATAAGTGCATCACCAATTGTCATATGTGTGATTATGTGAAAGTATTACATCATGTGTATGAATCAAAGGATATGTGTCCCTGTAATTACTTAGAAATAATCTTGCTGTGTGTCAGACAACATTGCCTGTTGCTGTGTATACTCAAACACACCTGTAGCCTCCTGCTGCTGTCACTGTGATGGTAGAACAGCAATTATGTACAATATGGAAATAATCCCATATTGGAACACGTGCTTTACTTAGGCAACAACATACATTACACCATCTCATGCCATCAGTCCTGAAGAGGTGTCTCACTATGATGATAATCTCTTTAAATGACATCATCGGTCTTCAATACAGCCTTTCCAAAGGAAATATAGAGGAAACAAGATCTACACATGAACATACACTTATGAGTGATAACACTGTTAACAAAATGCACACTGACTGTAAGCAGTGATGTTGTTATTTGATCTATAGAGCTAACATCACAGACTGATGAAGGTTTGCTGAAACGCAAGCACAACTACAGATTTATTTGACAACTGTGACATTACACATTTCAATGGATGGCATCGCCATTATGTATTACCCTTATGTTTCCACTAAAAAGTGGTTGCACAGCACAAGACATAGATATACCCCAAATAAATATTTGCAGCCTGTCCTACACAGTACAACGAAGAAACACACACTTACAGGCAACAGTCATTGCTGTATTTGAGGACCCTACCTGTGTACTGAAACAATCTACACACAAGTGTATTATATGCATATGCCACAGGAGAAGTGTGACTGCATGTGGGCCACAATTCATCTTTGAAGGAATGGTATCAGCTGTGTCATGTAAATGTCTTTGCAAAAATTAGTTTGACAGCTATGTGGGAGTCTAAATGTTGTCAATGCTTAGAGGTGTAAAACATTCCAGCATCCATTTACACACACACACACACACACACACACACACACACACACACACACACACACACACACACACACACACGCACACAGTCATGAGTTTCTCACTGCTATATTTGAACTCCCTACCTACCTACTAATACAAACTACATACAAGCATATTACATGCATGTACCTCAGAGTCAGGAGAGGTCTGACATTAGTGGTGTGAGAGTGCATTACTGAAAAAGTGACCTCATCTGTGTGTTGCAGACAGTATGTGTTTGTGGACAGAGTGAAAAGGGTATGTGGGATTGATTTGACAATGTAAATGTTTCTCAAGAGTGGGAATCAAATGAACACAGCTGTTGAATTAATCCTTCAAGTATGCTATGGAACCACCATCACACATACAAATTGAATGCTATGAGATTAGAATCCCCTACCACTCCAGATATACAATTTAGAAGACACAGTACTTAATGCAAGCCACACCAAAGAAGTCTGACTTCTATAGTGTGAGAGTGCATAGATGATAACAACAGCGCTGTCTTGCAGAGAAGATGATGTCAGGAGAAGGGTCTAACATTGATGTGGACCCACCCTGCGGTGTAAAATTTACTCCAGGCTACTGTTTTATTGAAGACAGCTGTGGATAGGTTGTATTCAAACAACTCTACACACAGACACACACACACACACACACACACACACACACACACACACACACACATTGACTGTTGTGAGATTAGAACCCCCTATCTATCTAGTTACACAACCTTGAGAACACAGTACTTAAGCCACGTGCCACCTCAGAAGTCTGACTTCTATAGTGTGACAGTGCACTATAGATAGGAGTAGCTTTTCATTCTGTATCAGAAGATATTGTGATGTTCAAGGTTTTGTGCAAATCCGTATTTGTTGATACGAAGGATTAATTGCAATATTATGATCAATAATAAATACATGTAGCTGACTCAGGTCAGCTATACTGTCATTAATATTTATTGGAGAATTGAGACCAACCTGTACCTGTGTTGTGTGCATAACCAGCGTTAGGCACCCACCAAACCTGCGGCCGTGGGGAGCCCCCAGTTATCTCCCCACATACAAGGGCCCCCATATGAAGCAGCCGTGGGTTTCAACATCGCTTCCACTCCTTGCTTTGTGCCTCATTCATTCGACAGCACCATCGTGCAATTCCACCTTTTTTTTTTCCCTGAAAGACCTTGCTTCCTTGATGGCTGCAGCCAATCATTTCCCTTGCTTTACTTGTTAGCTGCTCTCAATCAGGTCCGCTTCAGTGAAGCAAGGGACCCGATTGACTGTAGCAATCAAGAAGCAAGTTCTAGCGCTCTGATTGAGTTTACCTTAATATGTGGTCTGTTGGGTCAGTTATTTTGATTGTCGACATTAGGCACATATCTGAACTGCCTAGATTTTTAAGAATATCCAGATTTTTGCTTTATATTTTTGGTTTATTCTTCATAAAATTTGTAGTTTTCTTATACAGTAATGAGTATTGAAGTCACTAAAAATATCGGACACATACATTTAAGTTTTAGACTTTATATCCTTCAGAAAAATGTATGCTAAAGCAAAGTCTGAAAGCAAGTTTGTAAGTTTATATAAGCAATATTTAAAAAGTGTCCCTATTTTTAAGCCTTTGTACCCCTATTATTTTGGTTTTGTCCAGATTTTTCATGCTAAGATGTTGAGAGGTATGCTGTGAGGATGGATGGAGGATGCAGGTTTTGCTGGAACGACATTGGGACCAACAAAGCAGCTCTATTTTAACTACCCTTATAAGGGCAATTTCTAAAAGATCTGAAAAACTGTCCTTTTGAGGGCAATTTAAAAGGGCTGAACAGGTCTGGTCTGTGTGTAGTAGAAGCAAGCAGAGGATTGGTAGCAGCCTTCTATCAACTGCAGAAAAGGTAAGTTGGTGGGTTTATTTTTAACTTTATTTTTTGCTAGGGGGGGAGGGCGAGGAAACCCAGGGAGAGGATTGTATAAATTTTTCTGCAGAGTTATTACACTAAGATGATTTTTGTGTGTGTGTGTGTGTGGGGGGGGAGTGAGGGGCTGTGATTGTAACAGTTTTATTTTATCTTTGTCCAGAATTCTTCTGCTAAGAGACTGAGGAAGGAAGGCTTGTTTGTAATTAATGTCCAAATTTGATGTAGTTTTTATATCTAGTCTTGCATAAGAATATTCAATATTGCATTTTTGTTTTGTGTACAAATTGTGCTGAAATATTGGTAGTGGGGGGATAGTGGCTGTAAGAATGCTGCAGAATATATAGATGTTTTAGTGTATACCAATGCAAACCCTGTTCTGCCAGTATGTTTTATGTATACCGGCAATGTTTACAACTATGCCTGATGCTACACCTTTGTTCTATGATCATTTTTTGCTCTGTCCAGAATTATTGTGCTGAGAGGTTGGGAGGGGAGTTAGTGGCTGTGAGAATGTTGCAGAATGTACAGATGCTGTTTTAATGTATACTAATGCAAATCCTGTTATACTAGTATTGTGTACACTGGCAGTGTTTACAGCTATCTCTGATGGTACACCTTTGTTCTATGATAATTTTTTGCTTTGTCTAGCGTTATTGTGCTGACAGGTTGGTAGGGAGGTTACAGTCTGTGAAAATGTTGTGCAATATTCAGATGTTTTTTTTTTTTTTTGGGCTTTGTCTGGAATTGTTAAGCTGTGAGGTTAGAAGAGAGGGGTAGGGGCTGTGAGAATGTTGCACAATGTTTAGATGTTTGACCTGTATTTTTGGTCTGTTAGTCATCAAAAATGTGAATTCACACACTGCATGCTACTGGAAAATTCTACCATCCTACCATCTTTTTTAGTTCATTACCATAATGTTTTAAACCCCTTAATGTTACGTCCTTGTCTTGTTTTTTTTTTTTTTTGTACCTCCTCTAGAATTGTGCTGAAACTTTTGGGGGATTATGAGAGTTCTGCAGAATGTACTGATTATTGTAATGAATGCTAATGCAATCTCAGTTATTCTAATATCTTTCTAAGTTTATCATAGCAATGTTTGTCCTACCATCTTTAGTAGTTCATAACCACAATGTCTTAAACCTCCTAATGTTACATCCTTGTTTTTTTTTTGTACCTCCTCTAGAATTGTGCTGAGACTTTTGGGGGGACTATGAGAGTTCTACAGAATGTACTGATTATTGTAATGACTGCTAATGCAATCCCTGTCATTCTAATATCTCTGTACGTTTATCATAGCAATGGTTGTAACTATCCTTGATGTTACACCTTTGTTCTGCAGTTATTTTCAGCTTTGGAATTATGCTGAGAGGTTAGAAGGTTGGTAGGGGCTGTGAAAATGTTGCACAATGTCCAGATGTTTGTTAGTTTTGGTCTGTTCTTCAAAAATGTGGGGTCACACAATGCATGCTACTGCAAAATCTTATTCTAGCATCATTAGTTCATAAGCCCACTATTTAAAATTCTTAATGTTCAGTCTTACTGTAGTGCTGTCCATCATGTGTGGGTGTCTATGTCCTGTCTGCGAGTCTGTGCAGCTGTCTGCCTCGTGTCTCTGTCCTGTGTGAGGGAGTCTGTGTGGGTGTCTTTGTGTACCTCTGTGGGTCTGGCTACCTTGATGCTGTACAGAGCCTTGCCATAATGTAACAACATTACTACTAAATGCCAGTCAGTGTGTGTGTGTGTGCGTGTGTGTGTGTGTGTGTGTGTGTGTGTGTGTGTGTGTGTGTGTGTAGCTACCTTGCTGTGGTACAGGGGCTTGTTGTAATGTAACATTAGAATTAAATGCCAGTCAGTGTGTGAACCTCTGTGTGTGGCTACCTTGGTGTGGTACAGTGGCTTGTCATAATTTATTGGTACTAAATTTTATTTATTTAACATTTGTTGACTGGGAAAGTCCGACTAGGACAGAGCTTATTTTTAGCAGAGGCCCAGGGAGAAATGCTGCAGAAGCATGTCTTTGGAATGTGGGAGGAAACCACATGAACGCAGTGAGGACATGCAGACTCCACACAGAAGGCACCCCAGCTGAGAATCGAACCAGAGAACCTCTTGCTGGGGGGGGGGGCAAAGTTAACTGCCACACCACTGCGCAGTACCAGTCAGTGTGTGTGTGTACCATTGTGAGTGGCTACCTTACTGTGGTACAGGGGCTTGTCATAATATAACATTGGTACTAAATGCCAGCCAGTGTGTACCTTGACATTTCAAATCTTTTTAATGGTCTGAATGTAATAACACTACACAGTAATTGTTAAATGGTGCTGCATGAGCTTGATAAGGAAGGAGGCGTGATGGCAATATGGTCAGACATTTTATATTCTCCTGGGTAGGGCCCCCAACTTGAAACTTGCTGGGGGCCCCCAAAATACTAGCATCGACCCTGGTTGTGTGCATGAGACTCACACTCTTGTGAAACACATGATGGAGAATGAAGCAGTCATGGATCATCAGGTTATGATGATGGTATGTAAACCTGAATGAATAGTACTGATATTAGCAATGGTGTGTGTTCATGCATGGGCAATGTGCACTGTCATTGCAAAACAATACTTAATGTTCCAATGCAGTAGGGCTAGGAATACAGCAGTGAGACTCTCCTGACTGTGGTGTGTGTGTGTGTGTGTGTGTGTGTGTGTGTGTGTGTGTGTGTGTGTGTGTGTGTGTGTGTGTGTGTGTGTGTGTGTGTGTGTGTAAATGTAAATGGATGTAGGACTGTCTTACAATCATTTTAGCTATGGTAGCCTCTGATTTACTGCAAGAAGCTACAAGCTGAGCTAAGCACTTCTAGCTATTTTTAGGTATAAAGAGCAGCAAAGGATCCCATTAACTAAGGTTAGGAAATGAGCCAAAGGAGAATTACAAATCCATCTTCAATTACACTGGAAAACTAAGATATAATTTACAACACTGCTCTGAACTCTTCACCAATGGAGCCTCACACTCAAACCTGAAAGACAATGTAAACACACTGGAAAACAAGATTTCTTCCAACTTCTTCCCTAAAGCCTCCATCACAATTCCAGTCATTCCCTGAGTCACTCCAACCCCCTACCATCTCTTAGGATCATGTCCTTAAGGTGCTCCTAAAACCCCAAAACACTTCTTCCATGGGTAGCAACAGTTGATAATGCATAGTCTAATAAACGGTGCTAAACATGCACTCACTGATCCCCTCCTTAAACTACTTAACTTAAGCCTAGCTACACACTATGTTCCCAAATCCTGTAGGTTTACCCATCAATAAGGGTAGACCTACCATGGACCCTGAAATCTACGGACCCAACAGCCTTATAAGTCTTGTCTGTAAAGTCATGGACCCTGAAATCTATAGACCCATCAGCCTTATAAGTCTTATCTGTAAAGTCATGGGGCACATCACCTACCATGGACCCTGAAATCTATACACCCATCAGCCTTGTAAGTCTTATCTGTAAAGTGGTGGGGCACATCATTACCAACTTCATTAATCACAACAGCAAAACTCTGATTAGGCTCCACCCACAGCAATCTGGCTTTGTAAAGGGGAGGTCATGCTTGCTAAGTCTTGTCAGCTTCTCTAAGAGGGTCACTCAGTCAATGGATGGTGGTCACACTATCCATGCTGCCTATCTTGACCTGGCCAAGGCATTTGACACTATGCCACAAGCTGGAATTGTAAATATGGAAATGGCCATAAACTTTGATCCCTATGTGTTAATATGGATAGCCAACTGGCTCAAAGACAGAATGCACATTGTCCGAGTAGGTGATGTCTCCTTAGTCAGAGAAGTGACCAGTGTTAACCCCCCCCCCCCCGCCACGGGATCTGTGTTCAGTTTCCTCCTGTTTGCCATTTATTTGTCTGACTTTAAAACTGATAACAATGACCTCTGGATAACCAAAATTGCTGATGACTGCAAAATGGATGCAGTTGTCATGTCTCCCAAAAATACATATATGCTTTAGAATGAATTAACATGAGTCAACACCTGGTGTACAAAGGGCTTAAACTAAATGCCAAAAATGCAGCAACATCCCCTTTGAGAAACAGCAGTATTCCCAATGTACTACAATGATGACATCCTGTTATCAAGTGAGACGGTGATAAGAGACTGGGGCACCTGGGGTGATACCTTCTTTTTCTTGATCACCATGAGGTGACTGCTCTTAGGAAATCCTTCTATATTTTATTTCACAACTAATTGCCAAAGGCATCTCTTCAAAAACCAAGGAAGTCATTGATCCCTTATATTCTGCCTTAGTCAGATCCATTGTAGAATATAATGAACCCTTTGGCATGTATCAAGCTAGACAATTTATTTTATTTTTATTTTTCATTTGTTAACCGGGATAGTCTGACTGGACACAGGTCCATTTACAGCAGAGGCCCGGGGAGAAAAGCTCCAGAATTAGATTAACATCAACATGGTAATATAAACTATCATATAACAGCGATAATTGAGGTAAGTACAGACATAAAAGTCTCATACAATCCAGTCTAAACAATAAATAATACATCAGCAGTAAGTGAGTAAATTTACAAAGATAGTCTCATACATCAAAGCTTTAACATTGATTAGTGAGATAGGATAAAAGAATAAAAAATCATATGATTAGACATGACATATTATACAATTTCAAGTTGACAGTAAGATAACTAACTGTAGCATATATACAGTAGAGATAGCAGGAAGGAAGGAAGGTGTAAAGTGTGCTGAGATTGTAAGATTCATGTGATGCATGGACATAGCCATGTATTCATAAGATGTGATTGAGAGCATTTTTGAAATGTGTGTTAGTGGGGGCAGAGGTCAGAGAAGGGGGGAGGTTATTCCTGGATCTAGCTATGGCATGAGAAAAAAGAGCTTTCCCTGAGTTGTTGTTAGCTTTAGAGATGCAGAGGAGAGATTTCTCAGTAGATCGGAGAGGATGATTAGTTCTGTATGAGAAAGTTACTGGCTTAGTGCTGTTTTTTTTTTAAGCATGTCTAACAATATTAAAAACAATGACTAGCTGGTGGTAATTGAGTAGCTGGGGAAGTTCTAACCATCGTAGCTCCCTTAGAGATTGACAGTGATGGGTTCTGAAGGTGCAGTTGTTGGCAAACTTGGCAATTTTACTGTAACATGATTCAGGTCTGGTGAGATCAAGTTTTCTGACTGGGGTAAGAATTGGCGGACCATACAGTAGAGTGGAGAGTAGATGGGTTTGGGTTAGAGTGATCCATGCCTGTTCTGAGAGGAATAAGTTAAAGTTAAGACAAGTTAAAGAAGACTTGAAAAAACACAGAGGCTCATAACTAAAAGGATCTCTTGTCTCAAAAATCTTAGCTACTAGGAGAGACTGGGATCCTTGTCCCTGTAGTCTGTGTAGTATGGGCTCCTGAAGGGAGATCTATGTCTTGCCTGCTATGCCCTTAGGGATTCTGTTATCCTTGGCCTTCTTTTTCTTGATAAATCAAATAGAGCAATCAGTACTGCAACCAGAGATTTGAACCTACATCAGGAAATTAATAAAAGAAGATGGGGGAATAGGTTCATTACTCAGTGTCTTCTAGTGCTCTAGGATAAGCTCCCCTTATAGGTCAACCAATATGATTAGTTGTCATCTTTCAGAGATGGCTTGGACAACTGGATGAGTAACCTTAAATTTACCTAAGGACTTACAGAACTTAGCATGCAAGTAAGCAGTCATAGAGCCTGAGAGTGCTTATTGGTAAGGTGCACATGGCAGCTGGTCAAATTGCTTTGTGTATCATATGACATATTAAGTAAATGACATAATTCTGAAGATGATTTTTTTATTAGACTGACAAAGGAGAGAACACAACATTGACAGTTACATGAGTGTTATAGGGAGTCTTGGTTAATACCCTAGCAGCTTCATTTTGCACAAACCATAAGTGGTGCAAGTCTGATGTAAAGACAATGACAGTTACAAAATTTTGTCCATGTCGAGGAAGAACACAGTATGGCTCTTACTCTTAGTTTTTCCCTTTCCTCACACAACACCAGTATAATGTATTGTGTGTGATTTGCTAGCAATAGTAGTGATAGCTACTAACATCTATTTGTGGCTTTTCTGTACTGTTAGTTACTGTGCTGTGTGATTTGCCAAGAACGGCTGGAGCAGTACTGATGTGCCTCAAGCATAGAGCCTCAGCACTTGACTCCATCATCCTTCTGTGCTTATGGCTAGACTATTGTTCACTCTCTTGTGTTACTCCCTGTTTTAGTATCAATCAGTGAGTAATATCTTACTGAGGCTACAATCGGATAAATTCACTGCCTCATGTTACTCCCTGTTTTAGTATCAATCAGTGAGTAATATCTTACTGAGGCTGTAATTGGATAAATTCACTCCCTCATGTTACTCCCTGTTTTAGTATCAATCAGTGAGTAATATCTTACTGAGGCTGCAATCGGATAAATTCACTGCCTCATGTTACTCCCTGTTTAAGTATCAATCAGTGAGTAATATTATACTGATGTTGTAACTGGATAAATTCACTCCCTCATGTTACTCCCTGTTTTAGTATCAATCAGTGAGTAATATCTTACTGAGGCTGCAATCGGATAAAACAAACTAGTAAAATGCCAAGAGGATAAGCAATAACCACTACACTAAATTACTTTGAACACTGATTAAAACAATAAAAAGTGCTTTTGTCTTTCTTTCAGGAGGGGGTTCCCTGCACTGTGATTGTATGAGATTTTGCCTGCTACACCTGAATCCACAATCTCATAATTGTGGTGAATGCTGAAAACAGTATAACTGTGGTGAAAAACTGAAAAACCTAAACACTGATTTTACTGCCTGCGCACTAACTGAAACCATATGTGATGTTATTTTTCAGATGGTAACAACAATTAACAAGTTGCAATTCATGGAATTGTACTTGACAAGTAGCAATCTGACCAACCTCCACTTTACACTTGACCAAAGACAGGGAAGCCATGGTTGTAATGTGCCCCAGCACTTTCTCATACTATGTCTTAGGTAAATACTAGACTAGCTGCCCTTGTGAGCCATTTTAAGCCTAGCCAATTGCCATTAGTGAGAATTAAACCCTGTACCTCTTGTCTGAGAGGTAAACACCTTAACCATTATACCAACCCTATCCCTTGTATAACCATTTGTTTATGGCTTGGTTTGCTCACTTCAACTGCAGATACTATACTGCTGTTTTTAAGCTATCTTGTAATACTTGCAGGCTGATATTATGCAACATCTGACAGGCTGCATTTCACAGCAGTAAGACTGCATTCTTCAAGTTAAAAAAAAAAAGATCCTAATTGATACCTGGAGGTACAGTCTGATATGTGGAATAGCAGAACATTATCCATTTTACTAGATTTAATTTCAGACAGTTTTCAATGATCCAGCTAAGACACCAATTAAACAAGCAACCAAAACACAATCTGTTGCACAGGCAAAAGGAATCATCATATATCCTCATCTTACCTTTGATATTTAATTATGTAGATTTAAAGAACAGAAGAGCTGAACTCATCCCTTGTGGTACCTTATTGTTAAAGGGAACAATCCCTAGGAAACTGTTCCTCAGCTATATATCTTCTTCATCTTTCGGCTGCTCCCGTTAGGGGTCGCCACAGCGGATCATCTGTTTTTATTTCTTCCTGTTCTCTGCATCTTGCTCTGTCACACCAACCACCTGCATGTCCTCTCTCACCACATCCATAAACCTTATCTTAGGCCTTCCTCTTTTCCTGTTACCTGACAGCTTCATCCTTAACATCTTTTCCCAATATACTCTGCATCCCTGCTCAGCACATGTCCAAACCAACATAATCTTGCCTCTCTGGCTTTGTCTCCAAACCTTCCAACCTGGGCTGACCAGCTAATATACTTATTCCTAATCCTGTCCACCCTCGTCACACCCAGTGCAAATCTTAACATCTTCAACTCTGCCACATCCAGCTCTGACTCCTGCCTTTTTGTCAATGCCACTGTCTCCAACCCATATAACATAGCTGGTCTCGCTGCCCTCTTGTAGACCTTCCCTGTCACTCTTACTGGTACTCGTCTGTCACAAATCACTCCTGACACTCTTCTCCACCCACTCCATCCTGCCTGTACTCTCTTCTTCACCTCTCTTCCACACTCACCATTACTCCGAACTGTTGATCCCAAGTATTTAAACTCATTCACCTTTACCAACTCTACTCCCTGCATCCTCACCATTCCTCTATCCTCCCTCTCATTCACACACATATATTCTGTCTTAGTCCTGCTGACCTTCATTCCTCTTCTCTCTAGAGCATACCTCCACCTTTCCAGGGTGTCCTCCACCTGGTCCCTACTCTCACTACAGATCACAATGTCATCTGCAAACATCATAGTCCATGGGGCCTCCTGTCTGATCTCGTCTGTCAACCTGTCCATGTGTCCTGAGCTATATATGATTTAAACAATTAAGAACCATATGCCAGGTATCCTGCACCTAAAATGTAAATAGCATAACCTTTTAAATTAAATGTTGCTAACAGATTTAAGAGGAACTCCATGAAGCATTTTTTCATATCTTGGCAATAATTTTATTCTGGTGATATTGTTAGTGGCACACAAATGGAATGGTGATATAGCACTTCCTGAAGAATAAAGAAGGACTGAATAGACTATATTAATCCATACACTCATCTGTGGTTTTCAAGCTGAAGGGCAACTGCTTTCCTAATAATTTCTATTAGAAAAAGATTTATGAAGCCTTTTTTCAATAGGTGGATTATGACAGCCTTTGTCAAGGTAAATGGAACACTGTGTATTCCAAACGAGATTTCTTAATCCCATATTGAGTATAGCACAGCACACCAAGGCAAACTTTCTTATCTAGTTTATGAGTCAATATCAGATGAAACTTGATATAAGCATGTAACCATCCTCATGAAATCCTATACATTTTATTTATGAAACTCTTTCTAGACAGGAATTTCAAATACAGAAGCATCTCCTAAATGGGGTAGAACAAATGGATTACCTGAGTTTGTTTGTTTGTGTCTTTCGGCTTTTCCCAGTTAGGGGTTGCCACAGCGGAACTCTGGTCCGCTAATGACTGGCAGTTGATTTTTACATACCGTCTTGCCTGGCCTGATGCACAACCTTCAACGAAGGTACGCCCATTCACACATGTCTCCACGCAGAACGCTCTAGCTGAGAATCGAACCGGACATCGTCTTACTATGAGGCGACAATGCTACCACAGCACCTGAGTATTTACTGGAAAAAAATATAGAGACATATCGTTATATAGTAATCTATCTATCTATCTATCTATCTATCTATCTATCTATCTATCTATCTATCTATCTATCTATCTATCTATCTATCCATCTTTCTATCTGTCCATCTATCTATCTATCTTTCTATCTATAGATCCATCTATCTATTTATCTATCTAGCTATCTATCTATTTCAAGGAGCCATAAATTAAATTGACTGTGCTTAAAACTAACATTTGTTTTGTCTGAAAAAAAAATTTGATAATCTTGATGACAAAACTCATAATCAACATCAGGGCAAGACTGATACAATATTGAGGTTGGGCAATATGCCCTTTCAGCAGTATTGTGCAATCTCATATCATAAGCAGCAGGGGCTGTGAGGGGTTCAAGATGCTTGCCCCTGTGAAAAAGACTGGTTTTAAATTGCATGCTCCAAGGTTATCTCTTTGATGTTGATATTTTTGTGTGACTGTTAGTAACATCAGTATTTGGATGTTTCAGTTATTTTTAGTACACATGTACACATATATATGTGTATGATACACACACACACACACACATAGATATTTATATTATATATATATATATATATATATATATATATATATATATATATATATATATATATATTATTGTAGCAGGTGTAACACATATCACACTTGAGACACATTCTTCAATTAAGTATTTTTTATTTACGGTGAAATAGTGAAATACAAAATTTAAAGTTCACTTCGAGTGAATTTAAGTGACGCGCAGTTCAGAATTTAGGACTTGAAAACACATAGTTCTGTTTTAAGACAAAGTCTCTTTGGAGGAGCAGAGCAGTTTTCCTTTAAACATTAATGCCAAACTTCTATAAATATATCCACATGTGTTTTTCTGTTCCTGTTTGAGAGCATCCACAGGACTTTCTTATATGTTATTTCACAGATTTCCCCTTGTCAAAGTCTTCCCACAGTTTAGATTCCAGACCCCAAATCCATCTTCTTTGAGAGGTAAAAGTCTCTGTCATTATGGGGTTTAGCATTTCATTCAATCACATTCCATGTGCGACTTACATTTCCTGGGTCATTTACTCAAAACATTACCATATTATACTATGTACACATGCTACTAAAAGGGTTTTACTATGGAAGCTGGTATATATACAGCATTTCTAATGCAATAAACATCTTTTCTCACACACAAAAACTACCACTATGCCACAACATACACATAAACGCAGACATATGAACTATCAGTGAGTTTGCAAACATGACAGATTGCTGACATTCTTCTGAACTACAAAGTCACATAATAACATATAATAAAACACTGATATTGTGGTGGACTTCAGACCAGGACTCCTGAAGGGTATTTTAAAATTTAAATGTTTAGGGAGATGAGCGTGAATGCATTTCAAAGTATTTTGGTAAGGGTGAAGAATGCATATGAGATAGTAGTTGCTGAATTTGGTGGAGTTTTCTGCCTTTTCCTAATACAATTAAATTTGATAATGACTATAACAGAAATGCAATGGAAAGAAGAAAAGCTGTTTCCCTGAAAAAAATAAAATATTTCTGTAAAATGACATAAACCTTTTAACAAATTAGATGAAGTTGTTGATTATGTTTATGAAAAAAAACTTATTTCTAACTGAGAAGAGAGTAAATGGGAACATTCAACACTGAAAATACAACCAGAGAGAGATACTCTTGGAAAACTACTATAGCATTGAAGAGAAAGATAAAATAAACATATTCAGACAAATGTAATGTCTTTTTAACATATGTTTTTCTTTTCAGGTCACATTATACTAGGATTATCAATACTACGTTACAACACTGAAAGGATTTTAAAATTTAAATGTTTATTTGTATGCAATAGTATAACATTTTAGAGAAAAAGTGATATTCTATTATAAAAAAAATCATGTTTAGATAACCCTGAATATCTATTATAAGAAATGAGAATATCACTTCATCTAAATTTAAGCCATTATTTTGTATTATATTATTTACAAATTAGTATTTTTTAGTTAAGGAGGATAATTTTAAATGAATAAAAATATTTATTTGAAAAATGTCTTATTAAAGTTAAAATTAGAGCTGTTTTATTAGACGTCCCTTTTACATATAGGTAAAAGATAAAAAAGGATGGTGTGAAAGCTGCCTTTTAAGAAAGTAACAGGTTTTGATATAATAATTAGCTAGACATTATAGCATATTATGTTATTATTAAAATGCAAGGACTATGAGTTTAACTATGTAAATTGGTACTAACACAAACACTGATAGCAGGAATGCTTTTCATTTTAAAAAATATTTTGATTTTGGTCTTCTTAGCCACTAATGCTAATCACAATGGTTTGTGAGTCCATTTGGGAGTCAGTCCAGGTACTGAAAATTCAACTTCCTCCTTCTATTCCAGGAAGTTAAATATAAGAGAACTGAGTAGGGAGGATTGAAGTACAAAATGGTTTCATTCTGAAGTATGCTTACTTCATATTTTCATTTACATTAACATGGTCTATTAACCAGATGAAAGGCTGTAGATGTTTGATATATCAGTTATACAAACTTATTTTTTTTCTTCACACAGCATAAATTGAGGCTATAGTTAGCTCACTGCAAAAGTAAGGTACTGTAACTATCATTGCACACGAATGTAGTTTAGTATTTTTAGTATAAGAAGAGTTTGAAATACAGAAATCTGGCATCGGTAAATTTATTTATTTGACTGATTGTTCATTTTTGTTAAATGAATATTATACCAATGCAAAGCAAATTAATTTCAGGTAAATGATAATTGATTGATCTGCCTTATACTGATACTGCATGAAAATCTTGGTCAGCTGGGCATTCTGTATATATATATATATATATATGTATATATATATATATATATATATATATATATATATGTATATATATATATTTGTGTGTGTCTGTGTTTGTTATATTTATGAAAACTAGACCGATGAGGACCTAGAGCTAATACAATAATCAGTAAGGGGTTTACGTACAGTCATGTTCTAATGTATATAATGTGATGGTATAGTCTGCACTTTTGAAACTGGTTAATTGAGTAGTAGAAGCGCTAGTTGCAGAATAGGTACAATTAAAGTTATTATTATTAATTCTAATGTTATATTACTAGAATAGAGTGAGAAGCCTAATGAGATAGGTGAAAGAATCTGAGTTGCAAGAACTATGGTACATGCCTTGTCTTACTGTTTAGCTTTCCTCCCTACTTTTAACATACCTTAACTGGCCAAAAATCCGTTGTAATCAGTTTGAAAGAAGTAACTGAATTAAGCTTGTTTAGCTGAAAGTCAGTGTTCTAGATGCGCTGAGGTGCAGCTTTTTTTTTACAATCTTTTGTTCAAACGCAGGCCTCAACAAAAGGTCACGAGTAAAGAAAGAAATTCAGTCTTATGCTGTTTTTTTTTTTTTTGAGGAAAAAATAAGCTGTGCCAAAAGCTTAATGTTCAAAGCTAACATAATAGTTGTTCATTCATAAATTGAGAAGACAAATGCTTGCAAGGATACATAAATCCTATAAATCCTACCTGGAAATAGCTCCTGCCTTCTCACCTCTCCCAAAAGAGATAATTGCATTCTGTGTATCTCTCTGGTATTACATCAGGATGAAAGTAAAAGTAAAAATGGCCAGACTCATATATGACACAGCCGAGGGCCTGAGTGAAAACACCTTGCACCTGGATAGAATCCGTGCAGAGGAAGGGAGTGCATGCAGACTGTATACAGAAGGAACCACTCATAAAAACTCAACCAAAGAGCCAAGAGCTGTTAGATGACAGTGCTCAGGCTCACTACTGGTGCTCACGTCTGATGTATTCAAAAACCACTGATTCATATTGAGGGAACTGTGTGCCTTATAGCTCACCTAAGCTGCTTTTCAGGCTAGACCTTAAATATGAGTTTGGGCAAGTAGCTGTTGGGAGGGAGCACTGCTCATACTCAAACTCAGTTATGAGTTCAAGCAAGCAGCTGTGGGGGACCGAGTAGAAGGGGTTTAGGATTAGAGTGCAAAAGGGAGTTTTAGGGATAGGGAATGGGAAAGGAGTTTTAGGTTTAGGGATTGATTGAGGAATTTAGCTTTAAAGATGCAGTTGGAGATGTTCATCGTGCATACAGCTGCAGTCATAACAGATGGGTTATCCTGCCATCAGGCAGGTCCTCGGTCGGCCGAATTCCAAAGTCTAGGTCCGGCGTTGGATGTCGTCGCTTCTTCCCTGACGTCAGTGTGGCAGGGGTATAAAAGAACCAGCCGATGCCATTTTCTTTAGTCTTTCTTGCCGCGTGGTGCCCGTAGCAGAAGCAGTTCGCAAGTGCCGGTCGGCCAGCTCCTGAGATTACGAATATTTCTAAACCGAAGTCTTCTTGAAAGCTAAGTACCCCGTTGGGGAAACTTTTCTTGCCTCAGACCGATGTCAGACAAAGTTAATAATTGCATTTCATGTGGGAAGCAAATACCGCATAAGGATTTCCATTCCTTCTGCATTCCTTGCTTAGGCCCAGACCACGACGTCTCGGCCTGTAGTTTTTGTGCTAGCTTTAACAAACGCACTATTAAGCGTCGGGCGGAGTTCGCCCAACACTATTTTGGCAAAAAATTTAATTACATTATGTTGTCGGATACCCCGACTCCAGTTTTGAGTAAAAGACGCAAAGATAAGGACCGACATACGAGGTCCGCGACTTCTACCGACACCACGCTAAAGCCGACTACAGGTGCTCCAGTTCTCAGCGAGGTGCCTACGCAGCCCCTGACTACCGATGACACTTCATTAGCAGTGTCTTCTGTGCCCGAGGTCGCAGGCTCCTCGGCCCACACCCCGATTACAGATACCAACACCACTCTTGGCAGGGAAACTCAGAGTTCAGACAGGCCTGCCACCTCTCAAGGTGTCTTCAGGCCTTCTTCTTCTTTTTCCATTAAGGCTTACACTAAATCTAAAGCAGCCATGCAAACTAAAAGACAAGCTCCACAGGGCCCCTCTCAAGGCCCCATGCCTAAAAAACAGATGCTCAAAATGGCTGAGGATTTGATTACTCTTATCAGGGGTTCTCAAACCCCCTCGGACAAAAGGCCCAGAGTGGAGGATGAATACCCTTCCTCGGACCAGGCCTCCATTACTTCAGAACATTCTGAAGACCAGGAACATTCATACTCCCCTTTTGAAGATTCTGATGCAGAGGAGTCCATTCCCTCTGTCTTTCCCCCTGAGGACTATTCTTTTGGGGAAACCTTGCATACCTTGAGGGAACACTTCCACTGGGAAGGCCAAGATTACTCAGATTCCAAGAAAAGGCTCAGGGATTTCCTCTTGCTCCCTCAGCACAGGCCTCTGGCTATCCCTCCTGTCTTAGACATACTAGATGATGTGTATTCAGAGGCCAGCCTTAACCCAGATTCTTTACCACCAGCTCCAGTTAAGCCTGGCAGGTATTACCGGGTTCCTGATTCACACCAATTCCTATACAAAAGCCATGCTGCTGACCCAGAAACTATTTCACAGGGTCCCAAGGGAATTAAGGCCTCTACTGCCAAAAATCCATTACCTGCAGAGAGAGATTCCAGAGCTTTAGAAAGGTGGGGGAAAAAGTTATACACCTCGGCCACTTTAACCATGAGGGCATTAAACTGTCAGTTCCATATGTTAAAGTATCAACAGTTTTTGTTATCTCAGTTGAAAAACAACATGTCACAACCTGAACAACCAGACTTGAAGGAGTTGCAGGATTTGTTGCATAGTGCAGAACAAGTGGGTAAACATACCTTGCAATATGGTTTTGATGCTTTAGAGGCCTCATGTAGAGCTGCTGTTACAGGGTCTGTCATACGTAGACATGCTTGGCTCAAAGAGCAAACCTTACCAGATCATGTCAAAGCTAAATTACTAGATGCACCTCTTCAAAAAGATGTATTGTTTGGTGTTAAAGCTGAGGAGGTATTAAAGAAAATGGAGGAAAAGGCAAGATAAATGCAAACAGTGAAAGATTCCTACAGGTACAACCTCCACGTTTCAGTAGAAACTGGCCTTCAAAAAATTTGTCCTTTCCAGCCATGGACAGACCTCAAAGAGGTAGATACAGGTGCCCGAGGGGTAGAGGGCAATCTCAAGGATCATTTAGAGGCAGAGAATGGCAAGCACCTACACCAAGAGATGGAGAGGATAGATCACAGCGATTCAGAAAGCAGACACAATGGCTTTCCCCTTTGCATGCCAAGCAAAGCTCTAATGGCAGCACCTTTAGGCGGAAAACTGGCATTATTTTCGAAAAATTGGCATATTGTCACAAAAGACAAATGGATCCTGGACATTATAGACAGAGGCTACAGATTCCACTTTCACACCCTTCCAAAAATGAGAAACATGCCAAACCTGCCACAAAATCAAAGGGCAGAGGCACAAAAACAAATTTCAGCTCTCACGGACATGAAAGCTATTCAAGATATACCTGCACAAGAACAGGGTCAAGGTTTTTATTCCAGACTATTCCTGGTACCAAGGAAGGACAAAGATTGAAGACCTATTTTGGACCTATCCATCCTAAGCACATATTTACTTGTACCAAAATTCAAGATGCTCACATTACAGCAGCTTCTTCCCATGCTGGGCAAGGAGTCTTGGCTGGTAACATTGGACCTCAAGGAGGCATACCTGCATGTCCCTATCAGAAAAGATTGCAGAAGTTACCTCAGATTTCTTGCAGGTTCAACCCATTATCAATTCTCTGCATTGCCCTTTGGCTTATCTACTGTGCCCAGAGTGTTCACGAAATGCCTGGCATCAGTAATTGCCTTCTGCAGACTTCAAAGGATACAAATATACCCATATTTGGATGACTGCCTGATCCAAGCGGACAGCAAACACTTACTTCTGAAACGTCTGGCATTTGTAATAAAGTTGTTGAACTCTCTGGGATACACAGTCAACAAAAAGAAATCAAAACTAATACTCTCTCAAGTAATAATTTTCCTGGGTGCCAGCTTGAATACAAACACCCAGATGGCCTACCTCACGCCAGAGAAACAAGGGCAACTATCTCAATACTTCAGAAAAATGGCAACCTTCACCAGGCTGACTGCAAGGAAAATCCTGCAGGCTCTGGGATTCATGGCATCTTGCATCCTGCTAATCCCGTGTGCAAAGCTGCATATGAGGAAACTTCAATGGTACCTAAAAAACTTATGGTCTCAACACAGCCACAGTTTGGAAATAATTATACCACTGATTCCATGTCTCCAAAAGGAATTTCTGTGGTGGGCTCAAGCATGCCAAAGAAACATAGGTCTCCCTTTCTGCCTGCCTCAAGCAAATCAAATCATCACAACAGACACCTCGGACTATGCCTGGGGGGCGCACATGACAGATCAGTGCATTCAGGGCAAATGGTCCCAAAAAGAAAAGCACCTACACATCAATCAAAAGGAAATGCTAGCAGTAAAAAATGCTATTATGGCTTTCAAAGACCTACTGCATCCAGGCCAGCTATTGATAAGGACAGACAACACCACAGTGATGTGGTACATAAACAAACAGGGAGGAACCCATTCATATCCCCTGTGCAGGCTAGCCATATCTCTTTGGAACATGGCTCTGGAATTACAAATCCAACTTCAAGCACAATTCCTGCCAGGCAAGGAAAACACGCTGGCAGACAACCTAAGCAGAAATATGACAGATCCACACGAATGGAAGTTGCATTCTCAAGTTTTTGCAAAGATAATTCAAGCATGGGGAAGGCCAGATATAGATCTTTTTGCTACCCACAGAAATTACCAATTGACAAAATTCTGCTCAAGGACCTATCATCCATAGGCCTGGAAAGTGGACGCACTTTCTTTCAGTTGGATGACAATGACAGTTTATGCCTTTCCACCTCTTCCTCTGCTGCCCAAAGTTCTATTAAAAGCCAGAGCAGACAAACCAAAGATGATTCTCATTGCTCCAGACTGGCCAAGACAACACTGGTACCCACTCCTGAGGAGCCTGACGCATTCCCCACCATGGATCCTGCCTCTAATGCCTCTTCTGTTAACCCAGCACAACTTCAAAACTCTTCACAGTCAGCTGAAAACACTCAATCTAGACGCATGGAGGATTCCTTAAATTCACAACAGACCCTCCTCTCCAAGGAGGTGCAGGATGTCATTTTGGAGGCCAGAAGGCCTTCTACTAGAAAAGCCTACTCCGCAAAATGGAAACGGTTTTGTGTCTGGAATCAGAAAAAGGGACAGAATCCTGGAATACTGAATTTACCTCAAATATTACAGTACCTAGCTGAGATGCTAAGCAGTGGACTTTCATTCTCCTCCATCAAAGTCCATGCCTCAGCCATTTCTGCTCAGTGCAACACTGATCCTCCTTTATTCTCTCATCCTCTCTTAAGACAGTTCCTCAGA
This sequence comes from Protopterus annectens, assembly GCF_019279795.1. Classification (NCBI taxonomy): domain Eukaryota; kingdom Metazoa; phylum Chordata; order Ceratodontiformes; family Protopteridae; genus Protopterus; species Protopterus annectens. The sequence continues at coordinate 560,147,858 of NC_056734.1, forward strand.
GGAGCTAAGAATATAAAACCCCCAAGGAAGCAACCAGTACCTGCTTGGGACCTCAATTTCATTCTAGAAAAACTGACCCTGCCTCCATTTGAGCCAGCTGCTTCAACAGAACTGCAATTTTTGTCATGGAAAACAGCCTTCCTTCTGGCTATCACCTCAGCACGCAGGGTTTTGGAACTACAAGCCCTCATGGCTGTGCAGCCTTTCATCATTTTCCATCAGGACAGAGTTTCCTTACGAACCAACCCTTCCTTTATGCCAAAGGTAGTATCCAGTGTAGCCTTGAATCAGGCTATCCACTTACCTACCTTTTACCCTAATCCACAAAACAAAGGGGAGAGACTACTACATTCCTTGGACATTCACAGACAGCTTTGTTATTACTTGGACAGGACAAAGCCATTCAGAAAATCAGAGCAACTCTTTGTGTCCTATGCTACAGGTGCTCAAGGGAAGGCTATTACCAAACAGACAATCTCAAAATGGATAGCCCACTGCATACGCTTTTGTTATTCTTTTCATGGTAAAACTGTACCTACAAGCATCAGATCTCATTCCACAAGGGCCACAGCTACCTCTGCAGCTTTCTTCAGGGGGGTTCCTACCAAGGATATTTTGGAAGCAGCCACTTGGAGTTCTGTGCATACTTTCTCCAAGCACTATCACCTACCATTATACTCCAAATCTAGAGCGGGCTTTGCCACTGCAGTCTTGCAGGGCATCCTTGCTCCTCCTAGTTCCACCTAGTGCCTACCACCCCTTTTTTAGCTTTGGGATTCTACCCATCTGTTATGACTGCAGCTGTATGCACGATGAACATAGTACAGTTTTGTACCTACCATAAATGTAGATGTTCGAGTGCTAATACAGCTGCAGTCCAGGTTTCCCTCCCTCCTTCCCCTCTTGGGACAGGCCTATTGGCTAACACCTCCTCATACAACCTGATTGGGGTATTCATTTATGGTGTATTTGCTTGCAACTACTGTTTTTTGATTATTTTGCATTGCATTATTACATAAATTCATGTTTTGCCTTCCTTCTGGGGGCACCTGACATCTGGGGCAAGAAAAACTGAAGAAAATGGCGTCGGCTGGTTCTTTTATACCCCTGCCGCACTGACATCAGGGAAGAAGCGACGACATCCGATGCCGGACCTAGACTTTGGAATTTGGCCGACTGAGGACCCGCCTGACGGCAGGATAACCCATCTGTTATGACTGCAGCTGTATTAGCACTCGAACATCTACATTTATGGTAGGTACAAAACTGTACTTTTTAGGCTTAGGGAACAGGAAGGGAGTTTTTGAGTTAGGTTTAGGAAAGGGGTTGGTGCTTTAAGTTTAGGGAGTGGGAAGAGAGTGTTAGAGTTATGGAATTATCAGGGAATTTAGGCTTGGGAGATTGGAGTTTTAGCTTTGGGAAGTTAAGGGGACTTCAGGTTTAGGGTGGAAGAGTGGAGGTGTAGGGTAATGGATCAAGGAGTTGGATTTGGAACTGGGTGGTAGCTTTAGGTTTAGGGTTTTTGTTGGCTATGTAATTTATAGGATTTGGTATTAGGAGGGTTAAGTAAAAACATGAGATCAGGCTAGTGGGATTTAGAGCACTTGCTTTTTCTAGCAGGTGGCAGTGAGCAGGTATACTGCAAGCTACTAGCAAGATAGCACCTTAAGTGCCAATGATCAGTTGCTATCACATATATCCTGCCTAGATAACCACGGATAACAAATGCTGATATTTGTGATGGAACATCTTGCTACTTTTACATACACTTCAACCACCCCCCAAACATACTGAGTTATTCTTATCACAGACAAACCCCATACTGATCAATTACTGCCAATTTATTGACTGCGCACACCTCCGATGTCTGACTGTGTTAGAAAATACCCACAGTAAGGTATTCTAGCTGGCTGTACATAAACACACGCTGCTTCTACAATGCCAGAGTAATGACTGCTTAAGTTGAGCAAATTTCAACATTGTCAGCAATTAAAGGCAAATTTACTGATTGTGTACACATTAGATACCAGATTGTAATAATGTAACAATAATTATTGGCTACAGTCATTTATTTTAACCCCCTACTCACACACACACACACACAAACTTAAATCTCTGTCATTATTTAACGAATGCAATCCTCGCTAATTTTCCAGAACACAAATTTTGTGAGGAACAGACCAAATATGAAGCAAAAAATCAGGGATGTTATGCAAAAGTAAGGGCAGTTCCAAGAATATATGCCTCCTCTCCACATATACACGTGCACACACACACACACACACACACACACACACACACACACACACACACACACACACACACACACACTCACACACACATGCACACACACACACACACACACACACACACACACACACACACACACACACACACACACACACACACGTGTGTACATGTGTGTGTGTGTGTGTGTGTGTGTGCATATGCGTGCGTGCGTGTGTGTATGTGTGCACTCATGCACATGCACGTGAGTGCATTCACAGACACAAACACATGTATGCAAATGTGACTGATTATACCCACTTGTATTATGCTGACTGTACACCCCTTTGAGTGTGATTAAATAAATGAACAAAGTACATAAGTGGTTGCCACTCATGAATCTATCTTATCAGCTTACTACTGACAGAATATAGTGTGCAACCCACTGCAGCATCCCACTATATACCTCTTAACATCTTATCTTAAGAATGAAGGAGAAAGTTAAGGAAATGGTGGACAGAGGACTGAAATCAGAAACAGCTATTGCCTTTATATACTTATATATATATATATATATATATATATATATATATATACTTAGAAAGTTTCTAGAATAACGGGCTTTGCATTAGTATTCTATTTCTGAAGGTTACTGAGTCTGAAACTCAAATGTTTCTCTTTATTTAGTAACTGTAATCCTCACTGATTCACCAGAAAACTACAAATTTTAGAAGAAACGTACCAACATATGAGGCAAAATCAGGGACAGTTGAGAGCTTCAATGCCCCTCCCCCCACATACATACTGTACATGTAATACATAAATATTTATGTGTGTGTATATATATATATATATATATATATATATATATATATATATATATATATATAATAAGATACACACAATAAAATAATGAGGATTTGTGTTTTTGGGGTCTATATTAGATCTGTGAAAACCCTTTTCAGCAAACAGCTCTTTACCAAACACTAATTGTTGAAATTTGACTCCATCAGATGGCCATTTCAGTTAATTTTTTCCTAGGGTGAAAAAACACTTGGCCATCATTGGGAATTTTCCCCACCGTAGTGCGATCTCTGAGTTGGTATATTTAGTTAGGGGGGTGGGCAGCGAAGCCCCCCACTTTGGAGGGTTTAAAATTTTGTGAGGTTTTATGCTGGCAAAGTGTTTTTTTTTTTCCCCCTTAGGAAAAATTTCACTGAGTCAGATTTCAACGGGTAGCATTCGGCAAAGAGCTGATCTCTGAAAAGGGTTTTCACAGCTCTAATATAGACTCGTATTTTTGTAGTGCTATAGTGGAAATCTGTACATCAGTTATGGATATATGAAATGAGATTTGAGTAGCATAGTTAGTTCTATTGGGCATGTCATAGTAGTTACCTAGGTAGTAATGTGCATTTTGATGTAGTTATTTAGAAATTCACTGAAGATGGAGGTTTGTATATACACCTGGAGAGGCAAGACATTTTAATTTGAATAGTGGAAATCTGTACATCAGTTATAGATATATGAAATGAGATTTGAGTAGCTTAGCTGGTTCCGTTGGGCATGTCATGATAGTTACCTAGGTAGTAATTTGTATTTTGATGGAGTTATTTAGAAATTTAGTGAAAATGGAAGTTTGTATATACACTTGGAGTGGCAAGACATTTTAATTTGCATACAAGAGGATATAAAAGGGCAGATATAGAGAATTGACAGATACTTTATGAAATGAACTTAGGGCATTTAGTTATCTGCTGAGTTATATGACAATAAAAGGATAGATGTATTTGAGATGTCATCTTATAGAAGGAAGAAACAAGTGATGCAATTATATGGTAGCTGTGGTACAGGACTGTGACATAAAATAAAACACAACTATTGATGCTTTGATAAAGAATTAGTAGTTACTCTTCTAAAATATAATACAATATACAAATTATCTAAAGAAAATATAAAAAATCTATTAAACTCCTTAAGTAACAGAAATAGGCGCACATATTTAAAAATGAAACTAAATAAAGCACAAAAGATAGTTGGATTAATCCCAGAGCTATATAAACTATTCCCAACTACAGTTGCATTGTTACTAAATTTGTATTTTTCTAATGTTCACAATAATAACATAATACTCCTTTCTATAAACTACTGGAAACTTCAACAAGGTGTCTTTATTCCTCCCACAGGGAGGGTATCAGGAGACAGTCTCTTAGATCTGCTAGCTAAAGTGATTTTAGCTGGACTAATCCTTTATACACTGTTTCTTGTTAGTCCTGTCACCTTCTGGGTCACAGGTTGGATATCAGACTTTACTTGAGCCCTCTGGATTACCTCTGTTTTCTGTTCATCTTTGGCACCCCAAGGAGTTATCCCACTTCACCAGGGTAAAGGTAACCCAGCACATTGACCATGATGACCATATGAATGGCTCACCAAGAGACATCCAACATGAGCCTACAGACAACTTTCTCCTTCTTGAGAAACAACTAAAAAGACTGAAAGCACTATACTGGGAAGAAATATTCTTTAGAAACAGTATTGAAAAAGCTCTGAATCCTAGTGGACGAAAGCTGTTCAACAAACCTCCGTGGAACAACGTGGAGGAAGACTTAATCAAAGAGTAGGAAATGGTTTTCAGGGATGCTCGTCTCAAGCTGACTGGGATCTTCCTTAGGCATAACAAAACCCAGCTGGATTTGACTATCAGGAACATCCTAAACTTGGAGAATTTATGCAAGGACAACCCTGACTCCACTTCTAGATTTTTAGATCTTGAAAACAGAATCACTGACTTGGAAAACAAAGTTAAAGGAAAGAAAATGCAAAAAAATCAGCATGGACTTAAGGGACAAGCAGGCACCACAAAACCATCATTCTTCAACCAGAAGAAGGATATATCCACCTAGGCACAAGAGTGGGAAACCTAGGCATGAAGAAGGAGATATCCACCTAGGCACAAGAGTGGGAAACCTTGGCACGAAGAAGGAGATATCCACCTAGGCACAAGAGTGGGAAACCTAGGCACGAAGAAGGAGATATCCACCTAGGCACAAGAGTGGGAAACCTAGGCATGAAGAAGGAGATATCCACCTAGGCACAAGAGTGGGAAACCTAGGCACAAAGAAGGAGATATCCACCTAGGCACAAGAGTGGGAAACCTAGGCACGAAGAAGGAGATATCCACCTAGGCACAAGAGTGGGAAACCTAGGCACAAAGAAGGAGATATCCACCTAGGCACAAGAGTGGGAAACCTAGGCACGAAGAAGGGATATCCACCTAGGCACAAGAGTGGGAAACCTAGGCACAAAGAAGGAGATATCCACCTAGGCACAAGAGTGGGAAACCTAGGCACGAAGAAGGAGATATCCACCTAGGCACAAGAGTGGGAAACCTAGGCACAAAGAAGGAGATATCCACCTAGGCACAAGAGTGGGAAACCTAGGCACAAAGAAGGAGATATCCACCTAGGCACAAGAGTGGGAAACCTAGGCACGAAGAAGGGATATCCACCTAGGCACAAGAGTGGGAAACCTAGGCACGAAGAAGGAGATATCCACCTAGGCACAAGAGTGGGAAACCTAGGCACAAAGAAGGAGATATCCACCTAGGCACAAGAGTGGGAAACCTAGGCACAAAGAAGGAGATATCCACCTAGGCACAAGAGTGGGAAACTTAGGCACGAAGAAGGGATATCCACCTAGGCACAAGAGTGGGAAACCTAGGCACAAAGAAGGAGATATCCACCTAGGCACAAGAGTGGGAAACCTAGGCACAAAGAAGGAGATATCCACCTAGGCACAAGAGTGGGAAACCTAGGCACAAAGAAGGGATATCCACCTAGGCACAAGAGTGGGAAACCTAGGCATGAAGAAGGAGATATCCACCTAGGCACAAGAGTGGGAAACCTAGGCACGAAGAAGGAGATATCCACCTAGGCACAAGAGTGGGAAACCTAGGCACGAAGAAGGAGATATCCACCTAGGCACAAGATTGGGAAACCTAGGCACAAAGAAGGAGATATCCACCTAGGCACAAGAGTGGGAAACCTAGGCACAAAGAAGGAGATATCCACCTAGGCACAAGAGTGGGAAACCTAGGCACGAAGAAGGAGATATCCACCTAGGCACAAGAGTGGGAAACCTAGGCACAAAGAAGGAGATATCCACCTAGGCACAAGAGTGAGAAACCTAGGCACGAAGAAGGAGATATCCACCTAGGCACAAGAGTGGGAAACCTAGGCACGAAGAAGGAGATATCCACCTAGGCACAAGAGTGGGAAACCTAGGCACGAAGAAGGAGATATCCACCTAGGCACAAGAGTGGGAAACCTAGGCACAAAGAAGGAGATATGCACCTAGGCACAAGAGTGGGAAACCTAGGCACGAAGAAGGGATATCCACCTAGGCACAAGAGTGGGAAACCTAGGCACGAAGAAGGAGATATCCACCTAGGCACAAGAGTGTGAAACCTAGGCACAAAGAAGGGATATCCACCTAGGCACAAGAGTGGGAAACCTAGGCACAAAGAAGGAGATATCCACCTAGGCACAAGAGTGGGAAACCTAGGCACGAAGAAGGAGATATCCACCTAGGCACAAGAGTGGGAAACCTAGGCACGAAGAAGGAGATATCCACCTAGGCACAAGAGTGGGAAACCTAGGCACGAAGATGGAGATATCCACCTAGGCACAAGAGTGAGAAACCTAGGCATGAAGAAGGAGATATCCACCTAGGCACAAGAGTGGGAAACCTAGGCACGAAGAAGGAGATATCAACCTAGGCACAAGAGTGGGAAACCTAGGCACAAAGAAGGAGATATCCACCTAGGCACAAGAGTGGGAAACCTAGGCACGAAGAAGGGATATCCACCTAGGCACAAGAGTGGGAAACCTAGGCACGAAGAAGGAGATATCCACCTAGGCACAAGAGTGGGAAACCTAGGCACGAAGAAGGAGATATCCACCTAGGCACAAGAGTGGGAAACATTTTTGTAGGTACTGGAAGCATGACAAAGCTAACCACCTCCTCAAGCAAGATGCTGGAATGCAAGAGAGCCTGGCCATACACATTGCTAACCAGAGAGATGTGGAAGGAAGCAAAAGGCAGGATTTTCACCAGGGCTACCAGAAACATGGACCCAACTTACGTACACCCAGCACCAACAGGAGGCAAAAGGACATGAGTAAAATATCACAGAGGGAGACACTCACCAACTGGAACCACCAGACCCCAACAGGGAGGCACAGAATAGAGCAGACCTTCCCAATGACTCAGAGGTCCCCACAGGGACATCAACAACAGAGGAACAGGTCCTGGAAAGGAGCCATGGAGCTGAGTGACTTGGAGAAAGATTGACACAACAGAAGGGATCCACAAGAGCCAACAACAAAATATGACTAAGATCTGGAACCACTCAATAAAACCATTGAATCAGCTGGAGCAAGAAACCTTAGGTAAGGATCTGAATTTTATACCCCTTAACAGAAGTAACTTGGTGGAAACAGTTAAACTGCATGTGAGTGAACTAAATCTTAAAGTATTTTTCAATGAGAAAGATAAGGATGGAAGCAACATTGGTAGAAATTATGATGGCATACATTGGCAAAATCTCAGTGAATTTTGCCCCTTGTGCAACCTTCACCGAGTACGTATGAGAGCTAATGTGAGGCTGTTATCCACAAGGCCCTCTGTAATTCACATAGGAAGAAGTTCTACAACATTATCAAAGGGGAAATGGCTGCTCTAAAAAATCTGAACAGAGATAAGACTAGTAGGATCATGAAGGCAGACAAGGGGAGGAGACATCTTAGTCACAGATACAGCTGCTTATAACTCCAAAACTGGGGCCATGCTGAACAACAATAGGGTTTACAGTAAATGTGATTTTAACACTGTGAATGCTGCTTATAATAATTTAAGAGAGCAGCACTAAGAATGTTGCATGAGGATGATTTACTAGATACCAAGCTTTTTGACTTTTTGGTCACCCTTCCATGCAAAAATACCAAGCTTCTTTGGGATCACCAAATCCCTTAAGAATATCTCAAATCCTTCATGCAGACCAGTAAAGGCAAGTGGTGGTTCAATCATTGAGATGATATCCATCTACCTTAATGCCCTGAAAACATGATGGCAGAGACCAACAAATCTTTTATTGCAGATTTTCTGGATTTTATTGGTAAAATTAGAGATATTTCAGTTAGCAATTCCACAATCCTAGTCACAATATATGTGGAAGCACTTTATACAGTGCTTCCACATGGCTACTGTATTCAAGCTATAATAGAGGCATATGATAAGGACGGGAATGTATTACCAGAAGGGACAAAAATTCTGGGATGGTTATTGGATCTAGCCCTTAGGAAGAACAACTTCATATTTAACAACAGGTTTTATAAGCAGTCTTCTAAAATAGCTATGGGAGTGGCCATGGCCCCAAGCCTGGCCAGTGTGGCTCTTGGAAAATGGGAGGAGAAGGCAGTATACCAAAGTCCCTATTTTGCATCAATGAAATGCCATTTCCATTTCACGTATGGCATATTTATCATCTGAGAGGGGGATGAAGCCACACTGAGTGACTTTTACAACTGTATCAGTAATTCCACTAGCTTCCTGAGATTCACAACCTCTCACTGCAAGACTTCTGTCAACATTTTAGACATAACCATATCCAAGAGCACTGAAAACAAATGCCTCTCCAACAACCTGTTCAGAAAACCAGCCAGGGTTAACATAGTGCTGCACAGTAAAAGCATGCATCCCCAGATCACAAAGAGAAATGTTCTAAAATCTCAGGGGATGAGAATTGCATGTGTTTCCATAGAGCTTAGAGATTTCATCACAAGTCTAATCAGCCTACGTGAAGACTTTCTGGCTAGGGGGTACAGCAATAGATTAATAAATTCCATCCTCAAAACCCCATCAGAACTTTAAAAGAGGCAGAGGACCCCTTTTGAGGGTCTCCCCTGGGAGACTGCTAGGGCTCAACAGAAACCATCACTGGGATCCATGGGAGGACAAAAGAAAAAGAAGCATCATTCTCACTTTTACAGTAGATTACAAAACAATCAGACAGATCATGACAGACAACTGGGTAAAGATTATAGACAATAAAGACCTGGAAAACTCCTAGGACCTCGCCCTTGTTTTGTTTTTAAGAGAGTCAGGAACATTAGGGACTGAGTAGAGTGCAAATTTAAACTAGAAGAGGACAACAGAGGAACTTACTCCTATGACCTCCTTTTTGCAGTTCCTGAAAATACATGAGCAACAAGGACAACTTCTTTTGTCCAGTACTGAGGATAAAAATCAACAGCACTTGTTCTGGTAATTGCAGCACTGATTTTGTGATATACCATGCACAGTGAAATGGCTGCAGTCATTTTCACACAGGAAAACTGTGAACAAATTCAAAATCAGTGTAGCACAGCACCTGTGTGACATCAGTCTCCAGATCCATGAAAAGCAACTAGTGAAGCACTGCCATGATTTCCCAGATCATGGCAGTTTTAAAATTCCATCCTTGAAAAAATGGAGTTAAGCTCACAGATCAGGCTGGATACCCGCCACCACCCTGAAGTAAACTCAAGCATTTACATTAAAAGTGTGCGTACACTTAGGTAACTAAACAATAAATTGTATAGCTGAAACACTTGTACTGTGCAATTCAGGATGTGGACATAAACTGATAATTAACCCTAATTGCTGTTGTTAATGTGGAAAAGCCAATCAAGTAATTAGATTTGTAAATCACTGCATCTACCTTGGTATTGTCTATCTGGCGAACTAGGGACATGGGAAACAAGCCACTCTATTTTATTTGTTTTGTGATCTCTAGGTGTGTACAAATTGAAAAACTAGCTGTCATGAGTTTGAAAGTGCTTTCTATCTCATGATGTGCACAAAGTTATACAACAACTTTCAGTTATTTCAAACGTGGGCTTTCCTTTTGATGTTCTGAGTGAGAAAACGGCCAAACACCAGCTTCCTAGTTTGATTGACAGCCTAATCCCATACTGATTACATCAGCCTCTTATATTATCCCTGGGCCCCATGGCACCACCCCATCTCTCAGGAGATTGGTTAACTGCCCTTCCACCTGATCCCTCTCAGTTTTCATCCCTTTATCTAGCCAGACACAGGGCTATATAGCCCTCTTTTGCACAAACTTCAACACCTGGAACCCGAAGGGAAGAAGAATCTGAAGAGAAGAGCCCTGACTTCACCACCTGGAACCTGCAAAGAGGAAGAACCTAAACAGAAGAGCACTCAGTAATTCCTAGATTCAGGAATAAGCATGATAGTGAAGATTCCAGACTGGAGCACCATAAAACCATGCTCTGAGACCAAGAGCATTCCATCACTTACTGCAGCTACCCCACAACTATCAGGTATAGATACTGTAGCCACTGGGCCTGCATTTAACAAAATTGTTATAATCTGCAGTACAATAAAAATTGTTATACCAGGGCACCACTCCACACTGCTGTATTCTTTATGCCATAGGCACAATTTGCCTGTGCTCAAAGAAGATCAGAGATTATTATGTTTATTAAAGGTTTTGCATACTTTGCAATTCACCACTTGGTGGATTTTTATTGTATAGTCACAGAACGCATATACAAAAGGTTCTGAGCTCTCAAACTTGCTTCTTCCTCCCACTTGTGCACATCCATGAATTCTGTAAAAAAATGAGTGCTGTGACTTGTTTGCCCCTGTGAGCTATAGCTTTGGATGGATGGATTGCTGTCAAGAGAGATGAGCCCCGTAAAAGTGGTCACAGCTTCTTATATTACATGTGATAGACTGGAAACAGTTCTGTAATAAAGCTTTCACAATTGGCACCAATGAATATAAGCCCCACAGATGCCAACACAGACTCTCATTTTACATGTGTTACAAAACAGACTAATAAAGTCTGGTGGCAGCCTCTTGAAAGCAGGCAGTTTGAATGATCAAAGTGTAAACCACTGTATTAAATGGACCTGATGAAGCTCAGACAAAAGTATTTTCTTAAATATAGTTCTGTAGTGGCAGCTCATAGTGTGTTGTCATGTTTTGTTTGTTAAAAGTTAAAAATAAAATAAAAACGTTTTAACTAAGAATGAGGTTCCACAGGCTGCTGAGCTAGTAAACCCTCACAGGTCTTTCAGGAATATTCAAATAAGGGACTAACCTCTAAGCTTTGGGATTGGCTCCTTGTTTTTCCATCTCCCAGATTTTCCTTCAATCAGCTCCCATGGACCCTCCAAGCATTGTCTGTAACTGCCTTTAAATAACTGACCTGTTGAATGTAAAATATTAGAACAAGATCCATCTACCTACTTAACTGAATAAACTAATGGAAACTTCAACAAGGTGTCTTTATTCCTCTCACAGGGAGGGTATCAGTGAGAGAGTCTTCTAGATCTACTAGCTAAAGTGATTTTATCTGATCTAATCCTTTATACTCTGTTTCTTTTTGGAAATATGTGTCAACACCCCCAACATTAAAGCAAGACAGAGAGCCACTACCTCTTGTCTGCCTATGCCATAACTATATGTTGGCTACTACAATGTTATGTCTGTGTTTGCTAATAGATCGAAATTAACAGTAGCATCTCTGATATGTGAAAACTAGATGTGTTTTATTATTATTATAATTACCCACGGTGGTGGTGCTGCGGTAGCATTGTTGCCTCACAGTAAGACGCTGTCCGGTTCGATTCTCAGCTAGCGCGTCTTCTGTGTGGAGACATGCGTGAATGGGCATACCTTCATTGAAGGTTGTGCGTCAGGGCTGGTAACTCGGCATGTAAAAATCAACTACCAATCATTAGCAGACTGGAGTTCCACTGTGGCGACCCCTAATTGGGAAAAGCCGAAAGACACAAACAAGATGTGTTTTATTATAAGAAAGAAAACTCTGAATAATTTAAAAACAATTAATACCCTAACTGATTATGTGAAACTTAATTCAGAACTGGAAGTAAAAGTTTGGGTATTCAAAAAGCTTTTGACTCATTAAGCTGGGGGGACTTATTCAATGCTGTAGAAAAATTTGGATTTCCTAATTCCTTTATCCCTCTCATAAAGTTGTTAAACAATAAATCTGCCACATACATCAAAATAGGTACTTTTTAATCACAGGACTTTAAACCAAACAGAGGGACTATCAATTAAACCATTAGCCATTATATGTACACAAGGGTAATCTATAAAGGGTATACATATTAATGAAACATTTTACCTTTTTAAGATACATTTTATTCATGCTTTCATACTTCAATGCTTAATTTGTACAGGTAGACTCCTTTTTCCCAAAATGATTGTGAAAATACCTGGTCTTAACTGCAATAAAATAAAATCTCTACTGATTGATTCCCAGACTAATGCGCCCTTATTAAGTATGTATAAAGAAAACTGGGATAACAAAAAAAGCATAACTAAGAATTGTTTTGTCATTAGTACAAAAATACCATTTAAATTAATTATATAAATATTGTAAAGACTTGTGAAGATGTGATTTCAAAATTGAATATGATGATTTCATTGGCTGAATGAATATGTCTAATAAAATTATTTTCCAAAGATTCTATATATAATACAGACTGTGTAACTTACACAAAACAGAGGATGAGGTTCATAAAGTTACTACCAAGTCTACACTACATTTGGTGGAGCTACCTTTATGAATCCCATGGATAGAATACATTATAGCAAATACTAAGTTTTTTTCATTGTTGCGGTAGCAAGGAGGAAGTAAGGGCAGCTATGAAGAGGATGAAGAATGGAAAGGCTGTTGGCCCAGATGACATACCAATGGAAGCATGGAGGTGCTTAGGAGAAATGGCAGTGGAATTTCTAACTAGATTGTTTAATGAAATTTTGGAAAGTCAGAGGATGCCTGAGGAGTGGAGAAAAAGTGTTTTGGTACCTATCTTTAAGAATAAGGGTGATGTGCAGAGCTGCAGTAACTACAGAGGGATAAAACTGATTAGTCACAGCTTGAAGTTATGGGAAAGAGTAGTGGAAGCAAGGTTAAGAAGGGAGGTGATGATTAGTGATCAGCAGTATGGTTTCATGCCAGGAAAGAGCACTACAGATGCAATGTTTGCTCTGAGAGTGTTGATGGAGAAATACAGAGAAGGTCAGAAGGAGTTGCATTGCGTCTTTGTAGACTTGGAGAAAGCATATGACAGGGTGCCTAGAGAAGAGTTGTGGTATTGTATGAGGAAGTCGGGAGTGGCAGAGAATGCGTAAGAGTGGTACAGGATATGTACGAGGGTAGTGTGACAGTGGTGAGGACTGCAGTGGGAGTGACAGATCCGTTTAAGGTGGAGGTGGGATTACATCAAGGATCAGCTCTGAGTCCTTTCTTATTTGCAGTGGTGATGGACAGGTTGACAGATGAGATCAGACAGGAGGCCCGTGGACTATGATGTTTGCAGATGACATTGTGATCTGTAGTGAGAGTAGGAATCAGGTTGAGGAGACTCTGGAGAGGTGGAGATATGCTCTAGAGAGCAGAGGAATGAGGGTCAGCAGGGCTAAGACAGAATATATGTGTGTAAATGAGAGGGAGGGTAGAGGAATGGTGAGGATGCAGGGAGTAGAGTTGGTAAAGGTGGACGAGTTTAAGTACTTGGGATCAACAGTTCAGAGTAATGGTGAATGTGGAAGAGAGGTGAAGGAGAGTACAGGCAGGGTGGAATGGGTGGAGAAGAGTGTCAGGAGTGATTTGTGACAGACGGGTATCCGTAAGAGTGAAAGGGAAGGTCTACAAGAGTGTAGTGAGACCAGCTATGTTATATGGGTTGGAGACAGTGGCATTGACAAAAAGGCAGGAGTCAGAGCTGGATGTGGCAGAGTTAAAGATGTTAAGATTTGCAATCGGTGTGACTAGGATGGATAGGATTAGGAATCGGTATATTAGAGGGTCAGCTCATGTTGGACAGTTTGGAGACAAAGCAAGAGAGACGAGATTGCGTTGGTTTGGACATGTGCTGAGGAGGGATGATGGGTATATTGGGAAAAAGATGCTAAGGATGGAGCTGCCAGGTAAGAGGAATAGAGGAAGGCCTAAGATAAGGTTTATGGACGTGGTGAGAGAGGACATGCAGGCGGTTGGTGTGACAGAGCAAGATGCAGAGGATAGGAAGAAATGGAAAGAGATGATCCGCTGTGGCGACCCCTAACGGGAAAAGCCGAAAGAGAATGATGACCATCAAGTCTTAAGGTGATTACTCAGCGAACTAATGAGTCTTATGCAGCTAAATAGAAAAACCTACATAAAGGAATACATATTAATAGCAAATTGAAACTAATCAGTCCCTAACTCTTATAAATAATAAAAAGTTACAGATTTATTTACCTGCCACTTTCTGTACTCAATAATACAAACTCAAATCACATTAATACTTTTTTAAAAACATTTTTAAAATTATCTGTAAATAATCTCACTTTAAAAAATTAGATATTACCTACATTTTCTGTAGCCTTTACTCCAGATTTATATGAGTTTCTGATGCAGTGAAAATGATGAGTTGAAAAAAAATGGATTCCTATGATGGTTTGACTGCCTTGAGGGGACGACTTCTTTACTTGTAGATAATATTAGTCTTAAAATATTACTTCCATTCAGAAGACTGGATATTAATAGAAAATGTTAAGCAATACTGAAACATGAAAATATAAAATATGACAGAATAAAAATTAGTTGACTACCTTAGATTTGCAAATATATAATCAAAAGTCAGGTAATGTTTCATTAACATAATTTTGTATGAGAATTTTATAAAACAGTTTTGAATAATAGAAATAAAAGATCCAAACCCCAAATGGAAGTTTTTGAAGTAAGAAGTATATCTATTTTTTTTCAGAAGTGGATAAAAATATAGTAGTACCATTAGCAGGTAAGACCATATCATATCTATTGTGAATAAAAATACATGGCAGCATGTGCCATACTGAGTGAGACATAATTAATGTAAACAATAACTCTTAATGGGGATGTGACAAGCATTTAAAACAGAAAATACATTTTGTGAATATGATTTTGTAAAACAGCTTTGGTATGATTTTCAGTCATTTGCATAAGCTTTGTGGCCCAATAGATTTCAAGTAACTAAAGACTTGGTATTATTCAATGTTCCCCAACCAGTATGTGTTACAAAGGGGAAAAAGTAACTTTTTATGCTGTTTACTATTGGCTGCTTGGAAGTCAGTTACTAAGAATTGAAAGAAATAAATTCAAACTCATTTTCCAGAATTCATTAAAGTAACAACATTAATGTATGAAAAAGAGATAAATACAATTATTCTTAGAGCAAAAGAAACTTCTGTAAACTGTGAATACAGATTAAGTTTAGCTCTGTTGTTTGTTAAAATTGATGTACCACTTTGTGAAAGATTATTGTGTTACTTTTTGCAAAATGCCTAATTATTTTGGCATATTTTATGTAAGCTGCAAAACTGATGATTAAATAAGAGTAATAGCTATCAGAAACTGGGACATTATGTAAATAAATAGTTATGCTTTTGTTGCTTTTAATTTGTAATTGTGTTAATTGTGGTATGACTTAATATGATATTATTGATTAATTATATTCACAGTTATTAACACATACACACACACACACACACAAACACATATATATATAAATATATATATATATATATATATATATATATATATATATATATATAAATATAGATCGCATTCACATTGTCGAAAGTACAGTTCTCCGATCCACACTTTGCAGAGACCATAACTCTGAATTTACACTTCTCCGAAATGGCACTTTGCCGAAATAGAAAAGAATTAAACCACACTAACTTATTTTCTCTAATTTTTGCAGGGGGACAAGCCCCCCCCTGCAACCCCCATGTGGGGGGCTGCACCCCCCCACTCCCTGTTAATTATATATACTAACTCCAAGATCGCACTACAGTAACAACAGTGTATTTGTTCATACATACTGCAGTGCAATCGCAAAGTGCCGTTTCGGCGAAGTGTAAATTTGCAGTTGTGGTCTAGGCAAAATGTAGTTCGGAGAACTGTACTTTCGGCAATGTGAATGGGAACCATATATATATATATATATATATATATATATATATATATATATATATATATATATAGGTCCTATTCATTTGATTGATAGCTCACTTTATCAACAAAAAAAACTGGTTCATTTAATCTAAAACATGTTTCATTAACACTACATTTTATTGAAGTACATTTCAATGGAAATTGTGTAATGTTCTAGCAAATGCCTGCTCGTATGATTATAGAGAATAGGAATTACAATGCAAATTAGTGTTGAACAGTCTTTACCATGAAAATGCCCTCTGTTACATTGTATCACCATCTCTAGAAGTTTATGTACGTGTACTAGCACTGTTTCAATGTTTGTGGATGATTCTTTTCTTCATGGTTGTGTGACTGTGGAGTTAATATATTTATGTAAGGGGGTCTGAGGGTGCAGGGAGGCTTGCCCCCTGTAAAGAAGGTTTTGGAGATATATTTAGCATATATGAAACTTTCGATGAAATGTAGTGTCAATGAAATGAGTTTTAGATGAAATGAAGCACTGTTTTTTTGTTGATAAAATGGGGCTGACGATGAATTGTAATATATATATATATATATATATATATATATATATATATGGGTGTACTTCAAGACACTTATTTTTTGTACGTGGGGCTAGCCCCCCTCCACCCCCCCATGTAGGGGGCTGTATCCCTTACTCCCTTTGCTAATTATGTATACCAACTCCATCACTCTACAGTGGGGAAAGGGCAATTTCCCAGATCCCTACTGTGCACAGTCTTGCATTGACTTACTGGCAGAAGCAATTAAATGACTTTTGATCACTTCTACCAGTGTTAAACACATTTGAGATTATTAACATCTGATTATACGGAGTGCTCTTTTAAAAAAAAAAAAATATATATATATATATATATATATATATATATATATATATATATATATATATATATATATATATATATATATATATATATATATATATTGGTATCATGTCTTAAAAATTCAATGTTTCAAAAATAAGCCTGATAAAGCATTCCTGAGTTTTTCATTTTTCTGTGTGATAGGAATACATTGCATCTCTGTAATAGTTATTATGTTTGTTAACATCTAATAGATAGTGGAGACTTACCCCCGGATTTACTAATCTTCTGTGCAGGACTAGCTTAGTCCTGCATGGAAGTGACCGTTTAAGAGCAGGACGGCAGTGCACCATGCATATTAATGATGCGTGCTGCCTCAGCTTCTAGGCTTACACGGAGTGTGTAAGAATGCAGGGGGCGTGTCTGAGAGCAGAGCTCTCAGAATAAACTTACCCCTGCAATGTAGAACAGCAGAAAGGGGAATGCAATGAGCGAGACTGCTCACAGGTGACCGCATATCCCCGCCAACAGCCCCCCTTGTGTATAACAGCAACAGAATATAGAAATAAAATGAAGAAACTTTTTTTTTTTTAAACATCTGATTACAGCTAACCGTAGGTGTGTGGATGTGTCCATCGCTTAGCTATGGTTAAAGCAGCTTAAAAGGCTGAAGAGAATAACAAGGAAGATATATGCAAATGAAGCAGCAGAGCAATAGTGTAGTGGGCAGAGCATTCGCTTTATGAGTAGGCATTCCCGGTTTGAGTCCCACTGCAGCACATCCAATTTTACATGGCAAAGCATGTTATGACCAATATTTTTGTTGCATAACCCACTAAATAACATATATTTATGAACTGGAGTACTGCAGTAAATGCACATGTGAGGTGCCAGTGGCATAATGAATAAGGCACTAGTAAGCAGGTCTACGCACCAATAAGCAGTAGTAAGCATATTTAAGCACTAGTAAGTGAGTGTAACTCCATTTGTGTGGTGGTAAGCAATGCCTACACTGGCTAAGCAATTCTCAAGCTAACTCTCTGTAAGCAGATGTAACGGCAGGTTAGCAGTGCTTACTGTCGCACAAACCTGCTTACAACTGCCCAAAAGTGCCTTAATCACACTGTATCCAATGGCCCTTGTTCTGCCCATCAACAAAATAAACAGCCATGCAGGTCTCGAACCCAGGACCATATACACCATAGTCCCAGTAGTTATCCACCAAGCCATCACAGAAGTACAGAGGAATGAGGTAGTAGCAAACAAGTCCTCACCATAGTATAACCAAACTGAATCTATGAAAGGCATCAGTATACAGTCATATGTGCCATAACCCACTACATAACATAAATATGTGAACTGGAGTACAGCAGTAAGCCCAGAAGTGAGGTGTAATTGTAATAGAGTATTGAAGTCCCCAATAAAACACAAGGCCCCCACAGAGTGTACGTACACATCAATGAGGTATTCAAGGCATACATATAAGGTGTAATGAATAATAACACAATGCCAAAAAGGCATTATAATGAAAGTCTAATGTAAGCAACACTAAGCATTGCACAGGCCAATGTAGGAGGTGTGAGCAATGTGTAGACCAGTTAACTCATTGTGCCAAGTGGTATACCCCTTTAAACAATGCCAGCCTTAGGTAAGCAGATTAGCCCATAGCTTAGCCTTTACAAAACTCGCCAGTCATGGAAAAGTGTGGGAAATTGGCCCTACTTAAACCCAAGAGGTGGGAATACATCTCATGACTGGTTGTAGCTTCTCCTTGTAGGCACTATGGCAGTAAGGGGAGAAAGAGTGTGCTTCTGGGTGCAGCGCTGGTGCATCCAGGAATACAAGGTCATGGCAGGACTCCTAGTTAAAGATCATGCACAGAGACTGCTGCAGGGCCAGTAACAGGGCTCCCAATATAAGGTGGAGGCCTGGGACTGTCTTGCCCACGACCTCACCAGTGCCACTGGCATACCCTGAACTGGTGAGCAGGTCAGGCACCAATGTGACGACCTTAAGCAGTAAAAGGGGACCTCTTGGAGGAGTGGCTCCAAGAGGCTAGAGCATCAGGGGATGTGCCAGATGTGTGTAAGTATCACCCCAGTATGTGTGTAATAATTGCCAGCTCAGGTATATCATAGATAGGTATGGCTAAATATTCCTCTTATGTCCCGTACAGCTGCAACGGAGCAGGTCGTGAACCAGGAGACAACATCAGCCACCTGGTGATGTTGCGACATGAGGCAGGTCAGTAATACTCATGCTTTTACTGTCATACGAAATAAAAATAAAAGTAGTAGTAAATTAATTGCTAGTATAAAACCTGTATTGTTCAAGGCAAGTACTGCATACACTAGAGAATATGGCAGGAAGAGTCTCATATTGTTTGTATATCAATAAAAGTGTAATATCCTGACAAAACAGATCTAACTGCTGGACTGCATGTGTATATTTTGGTATCATATGGTAATGTAGATTTGCAATCATGTAATAGTGCTGTTGTATTAAGCACTGTTACCCATACCATGTACCATAAATTGAATGTGTAGGAAAGCCTGTATATGACAGGTGTAATCCCCAGAGGCCATTTAGTACAACTGAGATACACATAGACAGTAAACAGTGAAAATGTAGACAACAAAAACCGAATAGCATATGGAACTGAGATGTGAACTGTTGTTTATTTAGCACACACTACCATGGTTTGAATCCTGCCAGTGGTAGTAGCCTGCATACAGAATCATATCCTACAACTGTACAGATATGTCCAGAATGTCTATTAAAGTGGCCCATATCTATTGCCTATCAACCTGTCCCCCTGGGAAATTAGTGGGATGATCCCAGACGTATAGGCAGCAAACAGGAAATACAACTGATTGACACACATCTATGACAACAAACCTGTCAAACTAGCAACTTCCCAATACCTTATGTGACTAAGAAGCCAAGTATGTCCCATTTACACCCCAACTTGTTAAGCTGTGGTCAGAGTGTGTACAGTAACAGAGTGAGATGTATGTGCATAATAGTAATGTGGAACCTGGTACTATTTGTGGGAACATTCAGGTAGTGCTAATAAACATTCCTCCCACAGGTCTGTCAGATACCAACACTGTGCCCAGAAATACAAGAATGATATGCAGTTGCTCTGAATAATGAGGTATTACACATCACTGTCACCCACACTGTCTTACAACATATAACTGTCTAGGAAATCTATATAAGAGTGTTGTTATACAAGGTCAGAATGCATAAGCTCAGGGGATTAATAAGACAGAAAGCAGATTGGAGATATACAGCAATCTCAATATGGCAGACACAACTGTGATGGACAGTGTTTAAGTTGTAGCAGACACAGCCATGATCTGAATCCTGGGAGTGGAATTAGACTGCATACAGATTCATATCCTACAACTGTACACATGAGGCCAGAATGTCCAGTATATGTGCCCATATCTGCTGCCTGTCATCCTGTCCCCTGGTAAGTATGTGGGATGATCCCAGATGTGTAGCCAGCAAACAGGGAATACAAGTGATTGTCAACCATCATGAGAACACACCTGTCACTGTAGCAACCCCCGAAACTGTTAGGAGAGTAATATTTCAAGTATGTCCTATCTACACTCCCATGTTGTCAAGCTGTGACCAGAGTCTGTAGAGTAACAGAGTGAGATGTATGTGCATAATACTAATGTGTAATCTGGAACTTTGTGTGGCAACATTCAGGTAGTGCTAACAAACATTGCTCCCACAGGTACATTGGATACGAACACTGTGTTGAGAAATACAGACCAGTATAACCTGTACTGGTACTGTCCATCCTAGTATTGTAGGGGGTTGTGAGTGCTGCAGTTTCTCTGAATAATAAAGTATCAGTGGTCACTGTCGCTCACACTGTGCTACATAATATAACTGTGTAGGAAAGCATGTATATGTGTGTGTCAGGTCACTAAAGGTGGAAGAGGGCAATATTCTAGATATGTCCAGGCACACCAGCATGTGGTGAACACATGGCCAGAGTCTATGTATAAAGAGTTGGATAACATCAACCCGGAATCCGGGTGTATGTGTACAGTTAGTCAGTGTTAACAAACATTCCCTCCACAGGTATACCAGGTAAGAGGTGTATACTGCAGGTAAAACCGGTTCATGTGTAATGATGATGACAGCCATATCACTGTCCACAATGAGGCTATAGGGTAGTGTAGTCAGACTTGTAAGGTACAGATAACAGCACTGACTAAGAAAGTAATGTGAACTAAAGGAATATACTACTTGTTAATTGACATCTCCCCCCCCACCTTGTCTCCAACAATAATCAACATACCCACCCCAACTGGTATGTACTAAGTCTGATAATGTCCAATTGTTTGATAAATATTTTAATGGTTCCCATGGATGTGTCATATTGAATTATTCTGACATTGTTGGCATGGTGACATCACTGTACCTGCATGCTGTTCTTATTACTACTATGGTCCCATATATGCATGTGTTTTGTTTGCTATGCAACTGTTCCATATCTGGTGTTTGGGTTAATGGGAATATCTATGCATGCTGTTATACCTAACCCTGGAATCTGTTGACTATTACTAACCCATATATGATGATGAAATCTAAACACTATAGCATGCTTGGGAAGGCCGGTCCCAGCGGACCCACCTGTCCCACCTCAGCTGGCCGTGGCACTGGGCACCAGCATGTCTAGGGCCCAGCCCCAAACCTCCCTGTCTGTTGGTCCTGCACCACCTTCAGGTGGAACCACCTCAGGGGATGGGGCTCACCCCCCCAGGAGTGGGTGCTGGCAGACACCTGTCACCCGTCGCCAGGTCAGGGTCATGGTGCGTAGAGCGATCAATGAGTAGTTCAGTGATCTTCTACACCAGCTTGAAGGCTGTGTGTCATGATTAAAGAGTCAGCCTGGCCCTGTGGCTCAGCCCCCAGCACAGCCACCTTCGGGCCTGTGAAGGTGCAGTGGTGACTGCCCATGGGTGGGGACCTCAGTCCCACTGTTACCACTAGGGGGCTTATGGGCTTCCGATATCGCAACACCCCTCCCCATCAAGGTGTTTACCCCTCCTTGTGTCATATACAACACCTGTATGTGTCTTGTGTGTCTTGTCTGTTAACCTACCCAACCTACCTCCCCAAATATACCTACTACCCCACCCCAACATCCCACTCTCACCTGAAAAAAAAAGGCCAATCTGTTCCCACAAAAAAATCTCACCCCATACATAGCTGTCCATTTTGCACACATGTCCACTGGATGCATGTAATCCAGTCTAACTGGCATCACAACTTATAACTGTTGTCCTCACCCCTCTCCCAGGGGTTTGAGTGTCCAAATCTACCTCCAAATTCAGTGTATATGCAAGGATGTTGCTGTAGAAGAAATGGACAGCTATGGACCTTCCCTACACCCTTCCTGCACATCCCTAGCTGTTTTCCCTACTGTCTTTCCCTCTTTCTGCCTCTTTTTCACTACTTTCCTATCAACCTTTTTTTCTTTTCTTTTAAAGAAATTAGCACGGGGTAAGTGGGAGTAAGCATTTGTAAGCAACAGTAAGCAGGTCCAAGCCTGTTTGCGCGGACATAAGCACTGCCTGCACAGATTAAGCAATTTAGAAGCTGAGTATAAGAAACTGTAACAGGAAGTTAGCAGTGTTTACCTCCACGGAAACCCGTGCAAACCCGCTTACAACTGCTTTAAAGTGCCTTAATCACTCTGTATCCAACGGCCCATGTTTTGCCCAGCAACAAAATAAACAGCCTCTGCAAGGCTCGAACCCAGGACCCTGCACACCATAGGCAAAGTGATTTACCACTAAGCCATGCCAAATATACATAAATCATATGTTTTCAGAACCATATCATCCAGCCCAGTCATGCAACAGTACAGAGAATGTATACCAACATTTAGATGTATGTGTGTGTGTGTGTGTGTGTGTGTGTGTGTGTGTGTGTGTGTGTGTGTGTGTGTGTAAATATATTAATATCTTAATGAATACAACATATCTACATGCAAATGCCTACATCGACACATATATATGTCTACACCTATATGTCTACATATACACAGGAAATTACATATATGTATGCAGATATATATATATCTATGTAGGTATATACGGACATAGTTTTATATATATGCAAGCAGATATATATATATATATATATATATATATATATATATATATATATATATATATATATATATATAGGTATATATATATGGCCATACATCTGTAGATAGCAATAGCAGATTAAAAACACATATATGTCCACATGCACTGTTAATGGGGTTGAGAGGCCCCAAACAATGTCATCTTGTATGAATAGGCATACCCCCCCCACAGCCAAACACATCCACCCTGCAATACACTACCAAGTGTTGCAGATCCTATAACCAGGACCTGACACAACACGAGCACAAGATGTTAACAGTACTACATCTCACCTGTATGGTGTCAGGCTGGTATTGGTAACATATCATTCAGTACAGTCTGCCTCCCATAGGAAATGTAAAATGTGGAAGCTATCAACATCCCAGGATACATATACACAGACACATATATACAGATACAGATATACAGATATATATATATATGGATCACCTTCAGATGCCCGAAACGCCAAACCACCGACACACAAATCACCGACACCAAAAGACCGACAACAAAAAATACCGACAATGCAAAACACCGAATACCATTACACCAACACACTACACGTAAACAACACAGTACACTACATAACATATCCACTATCCCTAACCCAAACCCTAACCCTAAGGTCCGACACTACCACACACTTACCCTACCTGCACCCTAACCCTAACTCACTTACCCACCCCTAACCCCAAGATACGACACTACCGCACACTCACCCTACCTGCACCCTAACCCTAACTCACTTACCCACCTCTAACCCCAAGATCCGACACTACCGCACACTCACCCTACCTGCACCCTAACCCTAACTCACTTAACCCACCCCTAAACCCACAGTCCCTCACTATCGCACACTTCCCTGTCCGCTCCCTAACACTAAATCCCTCACTCTATCGCACACTTACCGAGTCCGTCGGGTTCTCACCTTGTCGGTCATCTGCGTTGTCGGTGTTTTCGACCCGTCGGATTCTGTGTCGGTGAAATGCGATTTCAGGCATCTGAAGGTGACCCATATATATATATATATATATATATATATATATATATATATACATATACATATATATACATATATATATATATATATATATACATATACATATATATACATATATACATGTGACTACACATACACATGCAGAGATATGTACAGTAAGATACATATGTAGAAGATGCATGCAATATGGAACAGCCACTATGCCTACAGTTAACACCTGAACAACTGGACATTGTATGGGCCACCCATACAAATGACAATTGTTGCCTGCAACATATACCCACAGAGAGGTCATAGGAGAAAACACCACACACAGGTTTGCAGAAATGGAAAAAAACCTTTATTTGTGTACTATTACAGTTCTATATACCATGTCATGTAGCAGTTCAGACACTGACATCCATATAAACAGAGTACTGCAACTGTGAAACAATTATACTAATACAGTAGTGTGGAAGGTTCACAACTGTTGCTGTCCAGGCCAAACCCTTCAAATTGTACAATAGTAAAGACAGACAGGGACAGGATACCAAACAATCAACAGTAAGTAATGCAGGTGTATAGCTCAGCAGCCCTAGCTACACTCTGTACAAAACACTAGGTGGTAAAGACTTCAGTTGACCAAATGGGATGTAACTGTTACATAACAAGGCATAACTGACACCATCACAACCACACTGAAAAACAGAACAGTCTGCATGGCAGGGGGCAGTAGGCCTGCATTAACCCAATTTATGTAAGTAATGTAAATATAGGTGAAGTATATGGTACTGTACATCCAGATACCTTAAGGCAGCTCACCCCTGATACCCCCACATTTTGTAACAGCCTAGGTCATTTATGGTGCATCCCCCTCAGAGTCAATAATACAGGGCCATATACCACTGTTACATACACTGGCCTCTGGAATGCATAAGGGCACATATGTATTGTGTAGGTGAAGCCCACACATATATGGCCCCAGCCCCACCGTATGTGTGGGGGATACAACAACAGTGGACTGATGACAGCAATGGCAGTGTGATATACTCACAGCCTACTACAGAACAACCCCTGACAGCATGTCATATGTACAAAGCTTGGTGTGTAGGTGGAAGACAGAGGTTGAAACACAGACGCATATGTGGAAAACTGTTGCCATACACTAAGCAAGTCGCTAGTGTTACAGGATAGTCTGCAACATACCCTTAGTCAGGGAACTGAGGTTAGAAACATAAATGGATGTAGTCATGTACTGATAGCACTCAACAAACACACTGCCAGTGAAATATCTGACACAGGACCTGTGTGGTGGACAGACAAAACATGATAGGCACACCTCTGGCCACCAAGAGGATAGGCCCATATTTGAGAGCTATGCAGACAGACTGCATTTCAAGGTAAACTAGTATGTACACACATACCCTGTGACACCAGTACTATACAAAGTATAACACAACTGTACTCACACTCTGTCTGTAGTTCTGGAACCTCCTACAAATATGCAGCTGACCTGAGTGTGCCAGTTCTCCTGTAAGAGGTATTGCTACCTGCTGTCTGTAACACTGATGCCCACACACAGGAAAGATATCCATCACACAGGAAAGGTAAAGAGACCACGCCCACATGATGCAGGGATTTATAGTAGGTGGTTGCTATGACAGTGGTAATTGAAAGTACTAGACAGCAAGCTGCATGCAGTTAGCAAGTGTAGGACACTAACTGGTACAGAGGCCATCACCTGATCAAGTGCATTACTTAATAAAGCCAGGCTGCAATCTACTCAAAGCAGCTCAATCCATTCACTGGAGAGAGAGGGAGAGAGAGAGAGAGAGAGAGAGAGAGAGAGAGAAAGAGAGAAAGCGAAAGCGGAAAAAAATTAAAAAAAAAAAATATTATCAAACTAACAGCTGAAGACACAAACATTTAGCCAGCTGCCGTTCATAAAGACATCATTCCCACAACAGGTATGTGAAGTATATGTACATGTATTATAATGTAGTACGTCTTCCATCATAATGGGATAGATGATGTGGAATGAATTATATGTGCCATCAGGTGTTGTGATGATGTTCAACTGAACAACTGCTATGGACAATAATGTCTGTCCCTGTGGGTAGTGGGCCATAGCTGTTAACTGTGCAGGTCAGCACTGGCAGACAAGATGCAAGCTATCATAGTGTGTGTTGTGTAATGGGAAGTATGTATATTACGAGGCCAATAGCTGGTGGTGGAAGTAACGCCATTATGATGGACATGTGGGAGCCATGGCCCACCACTGGCAGGATACTCAGGTGAATCTGTAATGTAGTATGCTGGAATGCCAAAGGTGTGTAATAGGGTTACCTGCAATCAGGTCCCACATATACCCCGCTAATGTCAGGCCGTGTCCATATGTGGCACCTGTCTATGTTGTAGCAAGGCAGAACAGTGCAGCTGTGCAGGAAGGTGTTGTGAGATTGTGGAGCTGATGTCTGAATGTACCCCACATATAGGTATGCATATGTGTACATAAGTCACATATATAATGTATAAGGATATATATGTATATCAGCATGTATGTCCATAAATATACATATACCCATGTGTAGACATATATATGTGTACATATATATGACATCACATATATCTGAACATATATAGATATATACCTATATGCACATGTCTACATATGTACAAACACACACACAAACATATATGTATGTAAAGACATGTCCCCTATATCACTACCACAGTGATGTGTGCTATGTGAGGCAGCAGCACACATTGCAATACACACAAATATCTACAGCTGGCAGTGTGTGTACCATGGATGGGTATGTCACATGTTATTCCCTTGTTGGCACCACATTGCCCCCGTCTGTGAAGTATGCAATGGGAATATGGGGAAATATGGCAGGTACACATGTGGAGGTGGTCAGGATTGGTAGATATAGATGACAGTCTACAGGGGTGGCATGTGACACATGTGGTGGGTAAACACCGTGGATGGTGTGAGTGGTCTGTGATGTGAATGCCCCATGGTCCCCGATATGGGCACAGTGGGAATAAACCTCCCACCCACTGCCACTCCCACAGCAGTCCACGTCCTGAAGGTGCCTGGTCTGGAGGCTGAGCAGGCGGAGCATGTTGGCCTTGTGAATGTGTACTGGGTATCTCAGACTGATGTAGCACATCCCTCATGTGTCTGTGGAGCCCGGTGTGGAACAGACCCTAGACCTGAGCTCAGGGGACAGGAACATGTCTGTGTGTGTGCCCTGAGGGTGGGGGGGGCAACATGCCCTGGGTGGTTCCACCTGATGGTATTGCTGTAACAGTACACATGGAAGCGCCAGGTTGGGACACACATGTGATGTGGCCAGGTATCATGGGCAGATGGGTGTGGAGAGGTGGATCAGCTGGCCAATAGAACATATACATGTTAGTGTGTCACTGTTATAGAACATTTGTTGGTAGTAATAGTCTACACAATCCTAGTACATGTCCAACAGCATGCATAGATATACCCAATAACACAGACTGTCAGATGTACAGCAATCTCAGAGCAGCCATACCACTGACATATATGTAACCATAGTGGCCCTGACAATAGCATGCAGGTGAATAGTCTGTAACAGGCCAACAATGATAGTGTCCACACAGGGGACAAGGCTACAATCACATAGCAGAAGGTGTGGTACAATACAAAATCTGTCCAAATGGTAGTTAAGGTGTAGCCATACCTAATGAGTTGTGTGTACAGTCTGTTGAAGCTGATATGGTGAAGAGTGACAGAAATGTGTATTATGAACTGTGGTAACCTTGCCGTATGAGTTGCTCAGACCTGTTTCCATCTTTATGTCTTTAAGCCAAGATGGCACATACATGGTTGCCCACCTTTTCCAATGCTGAGAATGATGTGGTGATAGCACACATAATCCAGCACTATCTGTTGCTGTTTGGCAGGCATGCACATGAGCAGCAGGAGTGGACCGCCCTGTGGAATGACATAGTCCACAGGGTCAATGATGTCGGACTGCACAACCGCAGTTATGAGCAGGTCCAGCATCATTGTACTGACCTGCTTCTCAATGCCCGTCGGCGTGCTGCTGCATTCCAGGGGAATCACCTCATCACAGGGGTGGCCATGCCATCCATCCTCCCTGACATGTGTGGAGGAGCTCCTGGCCAGCCTCATGGCACCTGCCCATCCGGACCACCAACAACCACTGGACCCCTTCATGGAGGTGGGTGTTAACTACACACCGGCCAAGGAATGTGCAGGTAAGGACACAGGGCACATCAGTACACCACTGTTGTGTAAACATCCACATTTGTACAGGTAGCTCATGCATATCTGACATGTTATAGATATATTGTGTTGCTGCATTGTAGTGATAAACAGATGTCCAGATGTGGTAGTATTGTGGGAATTTACCATTGATGTATGGTAGTGCTGCACCCAGCCTGTAGCAGTGCCACAGGTGTGGCAACTGACTTTGCATCTCTCACCTTCTTATGTAGGTCCCTCTGGGATAACAACAAGGCAGCAGCCTGTGGCTGGTGAGTATGTTTTATATAGATGCATGCCAACACATCGGACATGTAATGGTGATGGTATATTTCATGCACACTTCTAACACACCTACCCTGAATGCATGCTGTACATGTGCATGTATTGTTGCTGTTAAATGCATGGTCCCACAGGGGCGACCATGCTGGGGTATTGGAAGGGTATGTCACACACCTGCATGATAACTAACATCCTGTCATTGCAGAATGTGTCCACAGGGATTAACATACTGTTGGTAGACATGGTCTACAGTAGTGACATGTTCTGAACAACACCCATATACAGTGCAACACCAAAGTATATACCTGTAGGACAATGTCAACTGCTGCAGAGATCCACTATGGCATAAGGCAATACAGTAGTCCATATTATCAGCTGGGTCAAGCCTGCAACATGTGGTGTTCAGTGTATAGGACACTGCAAAGTGACACAAATGTGTAGGGCTTACTTGTCATGCATCTCCATAAAAGCTGATAGAGGGGGGAGGTCTCAGCATGACACACCAGTGCACTGCTGCAGGGATCCTAAGGATGGTAGGAATGGCTCTATCTGCACATAATCAGGTTCAGGACCTGTGGCAGCCATAACCCTACCCACACAGCAATAGTGACGACATTGTATGAACACCATGGGATGTGCACATTTGTAGACCTTACAATCATGCAGAATAGGGGGACATGTGTAGGGCAGACTGAACATACACTGGCAAATGCAGATGGCCCATGCTGGTATACCCCTGCCATGAGCAGTGACTGCTGTAGTACACACAAGAGGTGTGATAAACCGCCATGATAAGGGTGTGCACACATATGCCCACATGGTGTGTATGCATTGCGGTCAGCAGCCGCATACCTAACACAATCTGTAGACACTGCATGTGACAGTACAGGACATATGTCACATACCGGGCTTGTGTGCTGCTAAGATATGCAGTGATGTGGTCCCATGGCAGATCAAGGGTGTGTGTATAAAATCAATAAAGGTGTGTACACCCCCCATAGCCACAGTATGCTCTGATGGTTGTCAGTGTAAGAGTATTGCAGTGGTCATACATGGTCTGTTGATGTTGACAGCTGTAAATCAGGCATCAGGCATTCACCAATGACAACAGTCCACATATCATCCCAGGTATGTGTTGCTGAAAAACATAGGGGCTGTGAGAAGTAAAGCTGACATAACTGACACAGTACTACACATTCTGCAATGGGTTGTACACTTGTGAGTTGTGGTGCACAGTACATGATAGGGTGCAGAACAGGTGCACAGCAATACTGTGTACATGGGTGCAGTGGTATCCAGGGGAAGGGGCATCACCTAGTGACACAGCACATGCATTACACACATGTATACTGTTGCTAACATAGATTGACTATAGCTGAACTGCATGCTGTTCTGTACCATATGTTCTGCATGTTCGCAGATGGGTAATAGGAGGACTGTGTGTACTATCATTATGCAACCTCACCTGTATGTGTGCATCCTGGTGGTTAGTTAATGTGACTGCAGGGTCACTCTGGTGAAGTGGAGGGAGGTAGATGCATGTATGATGTGTGTGTGCATGTGTGTGTTTGTGTGTGTGGCCATGTATGCACATGTGTGATTGTGGGGTGTTCATACGGCTTCCCCCCCCTTTGGGACCATGCAGTACATGGACATGGACTGCCACATTACACAACAGGAATACTTGTCATGTGTGTAATCACAGGACAGCAAATAGTATAATATGGTCTGTAGCATGGAACAGGCATCCAGAGGGAAGGTAGACTCCATGTACACACTTAATATCGCAGTCAGCAGAATGGTCACCTACAACTGACGTATGCAGCTCTATAGATGCATTGGGGAAGCAATAGTCAAAACCAGGGAGTGGATCCAAATATTACAGGTGTCACATGATGGGCTGATGGAGCAGCACATCTGGCATGTACTGAGCATTACATACACATGACACACCAGTGAGAGGTATTATGGATGCAACATACTAGCCCACACATATAGGGGCCATGCACATCATTTCCGGCCATACAGAGGGTGCATACCGAATGACAGCAGTGAGGCCATGTAAATCCGCTAAACACAGGTCAGGCAGGTAAAGTAGCAACAGGCCTTGTGTTGTGGCCACTTGTGTGGGCATTTAGAGGACTGTGATGTTAATGAGTGGTATAACAACTGTGATGCAGGATGGGGTAACACATGGACATATACGTGGGACTGTTTGTAAAGCCATGGACAGGTAGGTATTACGGAGGTGTGTGTGTGTGTGTGTGTGTGTGTGTGTGTGTGTGTGTGTGTGTGTGTGTGTGTGTGTGTGTGTGTGTGTGTGTGCGTGTACTGTTAGGCAATGCTGTACAGGTTTTAAAGTGCATTTATTGTTTTCCCTCATAGGTGGCGAGCTAAGTCAGGGTCCCTCCTGCATGCAATCTGATGTAGGTGTCCATACAGACACTGATGATGATGATGATAATAATGTTGAGGCACAGGTAAGGTTGTTAGGGGCCGACACTGCACCAACATTTGACATCCCCTTTTAGCCACCCCACCCCCGCACACAGTTTCAGTGCCTATATCCACCCCATCACCAGTGGCAATAGCAGAGGGACAACTGGCGTTCAGTGGCATTGCACAGGAAAGTGTGGTAACCATGCCTACTGTGTCCGATCGCAGCAGGCATAGCTGGATGTCCGTCAGGCTGCCACATAGGCAGATGTCTCAGGGTGCTCGTGGTAGGGCTGCTGGACATCATGCTCCTGGCAGAGGTGACAAAGCTGCTACCAGCAGAAGCATGTTTCAGGCTGTAATGGCAGCACAGGCACATATTGAGCATTACACCAGACAGGGCCTTAGGCTACAGAGGGCTGCTGTTGCATCTGTAAGCGACAACCTCCGTGAACTGTTGGGTACCATCCATGCTTATACCAAGCACACAGATAGACGGCATGATGAGATGATGGCCCTCATTGGCTGTGGTATGTCCGTGCTTCAACGTGTGGTGAAGATGTGGTGACGCCCATGTGGACGTGGGCCAGCAACACCAACAGCTGGCAGTCAACATGGACATGATTGGACACCAAGGGGCTCCCGTAGTGGCAGTAGCAGCCCTGGAAGTGTGGGGGGTGTGCTGTGCACACCACACCACAGCAGGCCACATGCACGTGGTCCTGGCCAGTCCTAGGAGGGACCTGGTACCAGCAGAAAAATGTCATCAGCAGGTGAGAGTAGCACATCGGGGCCTGTAACTGGATGTGCCTGCAGAACCCCTGGCAGGCACAGTCCATGTGTCCATGGCCAGAGGCAGTGAACTGCACACCCTGCCAGGTATGGTCTGCAGATGTCCATAAACACCTGTGTAGGACAGCCACATGGTGGAACTGTGTGCATGCATACCCACACACTATGCAAACACACTTAGGGCAACCCCATACCTACACACACCACATCATCTCAGCCAGCTCCCCAGAGTACACCCCTCACCGCACACACATGGTGTCAAATGTATGGCCCACCCTCAGCCTCTGGCAAACCAACACCACACCCTGTACATATGATGATACCTGTGCCCCCTCCCTGTCATCCATCCCTTCAATGCAGGGACAGGTTGATATGGTTCTGATGCACAGAGTGACTGTACAACAGTGTACCACAGTCCTGCGGTGTAACATGTTGTAGGGAGTAGAGTGTAAGGCATATTTGGCAGGTAGTGTAGCCGTCCAGCAATGATGCATTATAGCTGTTAGTAACACTGGTTGATCGCGGTCCCTATAATGTAATCCATGTGTGTTTTAGGTGTACATTTGCCAGCACGAGGATGGTCTGCAGTCATATTGCACAACGGGGTATGTCACTGTGCTGACACCATGGCTGTGACATATCTGGGGTACAGTCAAACACATTTCACAGGTTACTATACCGGTTATTGCCTGTGTCACATGAAGAGGTGGCCTGCTGAGCTGTGTATTCCCTGCAACTTGATGTAGACCCATCTACATGCACACACACTGTTACTTGACAACACTGGGACTAGACCCTTAACTAGCTATGTTGTGATACTGATGTGCGTGGCTTACAATGCACACACCACACAGTGTTTAGGGTGAGGTGTGTCCCAGGTTACATGGTACTTGCAGAATATCCCCCGGCATGTACAGTATGCTAATGTGTATTTGGACAATACGTAGTGTGACATACCATCATATACACATTTATAGACACATAACAGCCAGACACACATCTGAGATACCAGGGGCTATCACTGCTAACTACCTTGACCGTGTCTCCAATGTGTTACAGGTAGGCTGCACACATCACATGCATAACTGGCTTGGATTGTGGTAACAGTTACCTGTATGATTGATGGTGACAATGGTAACCATAACGTGGTACATGAGACATATACCTGGTGTACCTTGGTGTAATAGTGTACACAGCACCCACATCCCCCACTGGATATTGTACTCCCTGAAACCCATGATGACATTCTGCCATGCCACAACTGCAATACAACCCATAGTATACCCCAACATTGGTACTACAGGGATATGCATCTCATGCACATGCCTCATGCGTAGTAGGGCATCAATCAAGCGTAGGTTGCCTGTACATATCCCAGCTGAATACCTGCCATCTGCACATCTGTACAGGGACTGACAGTCATTAGCTTGGCAGGTAGCTATGCAGTAGCATGAGTGCATTGACAGACCAATAAAGGGTATATACTGTGACACAGCTCACACACCAGGGATACAACAGGGAGGCGTCGGTGTCCAGCCATGCTCACAGGTGTGCCTGTTGTCAGTACTACATTAAGCACTCTCCTCTTGCCTGGGTTAGCACTGTTAACAGTAGTACTGCCATGATACACTACATGCCAGTGTGGCAGCACATACCCTGGGCTAATACACCTGTATGTCACACATTCACATGGATAACCATGCTGTACATGCCTCATATATGTCTGTGTCCCACACATGACACTCACATCCCTTACTACTGTAATGACAGCACATAGGTGCATGTATTGTACATGGCATTACATACATTTATTACAGGTTATCAGGCTGGGTTGTGTGTCCTGGTTACCAGGGCTACGCTATAATTAGCAAGTATCAACATTGCTGCAATATAACAGCTAAGCTGATTTGCGCACTGGTAAGCACTGCCTACACTGTGTACGTGCTCGTACTTTTACCCATAGCTTAGCACTGCTTAGCTTTGCTTAGCTTCATAGAAACCTGCTTAAAGCTGCTCAAAACTGCCTTAACCACTGTGTATCTGGCAGTCCATGTTCTGCCCAGCAACAAGATGAACAGCCCTTGCAGGTCTTGAACCCTGGACCCTTTACACTGAAGTCACAACACTTAACCACTACTCCATGGCCACTGTGGACACAGCTGTTGTTTTACCAGTATAGCTGTCAATACACATATTGAGTAGTATTTTACATTTGCCTTTAGTTCCTAATTTGTGTAGTCCTTATTATTAATATGACTGTTGCATCACATATGTTGTTTTATCATTATGTGCACATAGCAGATACATATGGTGAGATACATGTGGGAGAGTATACACAACCGTGACGTTGACTTATGACAGGAATATGGTTGTATACATATCATAGGTGTATATATGTCTACATGTACATACACATGTATACTCATACATATGTCTGTATACAATCTGTATAGTGCTACATATATATGGCCATGTGTACATCTCTTCGTATATACATATGTGTACATATATATACATATATGTATATATACATATGTGTATATATAGGTTTATATATATGTATATATAGATATATGTGTGTATAGCTATACATGTA
This sequence comes from Protopterus annectens, assembly GCF_019279795.1. Taxonomy (NCBI): domain Eukaryota; kingdom Metazoa; phylum Chordata; order Ceratodontiformes; family Protopteridae; genus Protopterus; species Protopterus annectens. The sequence continues at coordinate 560,182,504 of NC_056734.1, forward strand.
TGCACATCCTATGTGTACAGATATGCCTAGTTATGTTGGTGTATATATATATATATATATATATATATATATATATATATATATATATATATATATATCTGGATAATTATATGTACACATATTTGCGCCATAAGTCCTGAACGTGGAGTGTAGCCCTACCCCAGCCCCTATAGTCCCAACTTCGTAGTGCAAGGGGATATCAGGTATGTATAGCAGGTATATTAAACCATTGCTACTGTAATTGGGATTGTCTTCACAGACTTGGTGTGTGTGGGAGGTCACATCTAGTTTTCACATGTGCGCCATTGGCTACTGACAGTCATCCTAAGGACATCATAGTGCAGTACCACTGCTAGCACATAATGCCCCTGTGGACTGCATCAGAGATATTGGCCAATATATGTGGACATTCTGACACACTCTGTGCAATCCAGAGGTATACACAGAACCCCTTAGTGCAATACATGTGGACCATGCCTGACAATGTGGATGTTAACAGCCACGTAGATGGGTATAACACATAACGACTGTTATACATTTGCCACCATAGGTTAAGCATTCACACACCCTTGTCTGTCCTGATGCATAATAACTCCTGGTACAGGGGTGCCATGGCCACATACTACCCACTAGATATTGATGTACATCTGTACAGCATCCCACTGCTCTGTCTGACATACATGACTGTTAAGGAAGGCCTGGCAGCAGTACATCTGGCAAGTATCTGGACATGACATCTCACTGGGTAAGTACACTAAGCTGCTAGGCATGTAACAATGCACTGTGCAGGCTACAGGCAGACTGGCTCAACACTGGCCTACATCTCCTATGGGGGAATGCACATGTACCTGCATATATAGCAGGCTCTACAGGCACGTCATAGCACAGGGTAAGATACACCTGTGTGAAAGTGCATAACCACAACCAATGTGAACACAGCCACAGCCACATATGGTAAGCTAGCATAATATTACAGTATATGGACTATCTGTTCAACACCATCCTCATATGTACCACTCACAGACTAACCATACATATACTGGGCTGCTACACAGTTTGGTCTGATGCTTTTCTGTGGTATGGGACATGTGTGTGTATAGCCCTACAAACATGTAAGCCAATATGGTAACATACAGTGGAGCAGCATGTAACATCAGATAGGACGGAACTTACAACAATGACATCTACCACAGTCTGTACATAGGCCAAAGTACATATTAACAATACACACACTGTCGACATTCAGCATAAATACACAGACCTCAGTACTGTACAAACAACCACAGAATGTCCAGGTTATGTCATCAAATATAACCCCTACTGTACATAACATGTGTAGCAGTCTAATATCTCACTGGCTTGTTATCAGGTATGATGACACTAATTATGGTGTATAGCACATATGCACCTCTTAATGCATGACATATATACAAAGGTAGATGGAGTTGTGGCTGGAAGCACATACACAGGGCCAATATTGACATGTTGCTGTGATAACCTCATACCTTTTCTGTTGTAACAGGGTTTGTTGCAACATATGTCCTATGAGGGATATGAAGTCAGTAACTGTTACAGCTTTCGCCATCTACAGACTGCAATCCTCACTCTACCTTCTGTAGTTCACAGATAGATGCTCTGTGGGTAACACATGACACCAAAGGCACAACACACTTCCCAGTCTGCAGATGACCCTACAGATGGGGATTCCTCATAAACATAGAACTGACATGGGAGGTATTAAACATGTATGACAGCCATATCCACACACACACTGTTAAACCAACATTACTCCAAATGCAGTATAGCAGCACTTACAGTCTGTAGTCAGGTCAGGCACATCCCCCTCCTGTGTGTTGCCTTGTTTCCACAGTGTATGTTATTAGAGGTAAATCCCCAATCCATCTGAGATGCTGTTTGCCAAACAACAGATCTAGTTCCTGCTCACAGTGAATGAAAATGGCCAACACCAACATGATGTTCTTTGATATTGGAGTGTGTTTCCATGCAACTGACTATAGGAATGTTACCACAGCTGTTCCACATGCAATCAGCTAGAGAATGGCTGCAATTTGTGCAGAGGCTTTCAGCTGATCATGAGCATCACTTAAAATGCACATGCTGCTGCCTAAGCAAAGCAGGTGTAGGTCTCCACATCCACCAGAGAGGGAGTGAGAGAGGCATACAGAGGCAAAGACAAGTCAGGGAGGGGTGGGAGAGTAAAACTTAAGCATGTTTGTGTCACACACCTACCAGCACAGGGTATCAAACCCCTGATGACTATGTAGTGCTATCACATTTCTATGCAGTTATTGAATGCGCCACATAGGTTACATGTTTTGGAGCCCTCGGAATGTATATGTGATGGTAAGTGACATCTACAACAGGGATATGGTAGCTATACAGTAGGTGTAATACACGTGCCTGTCCAGATGAACAGGTGCCAGTGTCAACATAGCCACATTCTCACAGGGGCGCACACACAATGACACACTTGGCAGGGCCAGGAATACAACCCATCACTAGTGAGATTGCCACAACACATTACTGTGCCGGTATCATATGCACCACAGGCGTCATACAGAGGTTATACGGGCAAGGGGTATGGGAAGGTGTCTGACATCAGACAGCATGCTGCAGTATGCCAATGGGGGTTGTAGTGAGTGTGAATGTGAACATATGCATCATACAACACGCACACAGTGTGTCAGTACTGACATGCATGGGTGCATTGATTCACAGGTGTGTAGTGGTGAACTGTGCCAGATGGCTATACAAGGCTAGGTGATGGGTACACCTTGGCATCAGGCCACTTGACAATGGACTGCATTGTGGCTCAGGGGTGTAGATTCTGGAATTGCCCACACAGGTGTGTATTGTATTCACCATCCAGTCACATGGGTGTGGGCAATGCTGTGCATTCTTGCCATGTATGTGTTCCTTTGTCCATGACATGGACGGTGTCTGTGATGTGCACACCTCCCACATGTATGTACAGTGACATGTGGAACTGTACCTGGGGTGTCTGGCCCTTGTTGTGTACACAGATTATCATTAGATGTGCCAGTTCTGGCCTCATGTTGCAGGAACTGGTAATGGACAGCAGGTTTACCCTGCCCTATATTGATAGCATGCTAACAGTATTCCCTTGTGTCAGTGGCATCTGCCCATACAGGGCATGTTTTCAGACATGGTATGTCCTTTGTGGGTCACATTTGATGGCACCGCAGGTGTCCAGTGGGGAACATGGGGAAGGTGCACTGTCTGCATCTACGTGCCTATTGGACAGATGGACAGGGTGTCATGCCCTCTGTAGGCCACTGCAGTCACTCCATAGTTACTATCAGTGGGCAATATGCAGTGTACTACCAACATAGCGGCTGTTGCCTAGGCAAGGGTGTGTGTATGAGGCATAGGTTGAGAGTGTTATCTGGCTAATACTAGAGTTGCTAACTTTGTTTGCCTGGCCTTTATGTCACATGTATGGGTATGGATCTGCACCCCAGCTTCTCGGATATTTCACATCTGTTATCCATGTACGGTGGACATTGTGATATATACTAGGGCCACCATATAAGAAAGTTGCAAAACCCGCTCCAAATTGGGCCCAGTTGTCACACACACACACACACACACACACACACACACACACACACACACACACACACACACACACACACACACACACACACACACACGTCATGTCTGGGATTAGAACTCCTACCTATTTTATTACACTACAGCAGTACACAGTCATAGTACACGCCATGGAGATTACTGGAGTACTCCTTCCCCCAAAGCTGTATTTTACATTGGGTGACATCAGCAGGATTGCCAAAGTAGGGCATTCGAATTGTAGTGAGTGTGGCTAGGCTAAAATGCACTGCTCCCTACACAGATATTGAAACACACACAAAACATCCACAACTGACATGTGTGGGTATAGAATCCCTAACAGAGGTCTATATCACACTACAGAATGAAGCTGTTATAGGATGCACCATGGGGATTACTGGGGAACTCTTTCCTCAAAGGTGTGTTTCACAGTGACTGACATTAGCAGGATTGCCTAAGTAGGGCATTTGAATTGTGGTGAGTCTGGCTAGGCTAAAATGCACTGCTCCCTATACTGACATTGAAACACACACAAAACATCCACAATGACATGTGTGGGTATAGAACCCCTAACAGAGGTCTGTATCACACTACAGCATGAAGCTGTTATAGGATGCACCATGACATTATCAGGATTGCCAAAGTAGGGTGTTTGAATTGTAGTGAGTGTGACTAGCCTAAAATGCATTGCTCCCTACACAGACATTGAAACACATGCATAACATCCAGAACTGCCATGGGTGGGAATAGTACCCTACCAGAGTTCTATATCACACTACAGCAGTACGCAGTTATGGCATGCGCTACAGAGATTATTAGGCTACATCCTTCCCAGAGGTGTATTTTTAGGTGGATGACATCAGCAACCTTACCAAAGTATAGCATTCGAATTATATGCAGTGTGACTACCCTAAAAACCATTGGTCTCTACACATACAGAGTCAGACACACACACACACACACACACACACACACACACACACACACACACACACACACACACACACTTGCCATGTCTGGGATTAGAATGCCTACCTAATGTATCATACTACAGCAGTACACAGTTATAGAATGTGCTACAAAGATTACTGGGCTACAACCTTCCCAGAGATGTATTTGTAGGTGGATGACATCAGCAGCCTTACCAAAGTAGAGCATTTCAATTATAGGGAGTGTGACTACCATAAAAAGCATTGCTCTTTACACAGACAGACACACACACACACAGACACACACACACACACACACACACACACACACACACACACACACACACACACACACACACACACACACACACAGTTGCCAAGGCTGGAGTTAGAACTCCTCCCTAACTGTTTTAGCACACTTCAGCAGTGCACAGTTATGGCATGAGCTACGGAGATTACTGAGCTACAACCTTCCCAGAGATGTATTTCTAGGTGGATGACATCAGCAGCCTTATCAAAGTAGAGCATTTTAATTGTAGGGAGTGCGACTACTCTAAAAAGCATTGCTCTCTTCACAGACAGACACACATACACAGTTGCCATAGCTGGGATTTGAACTCCTACCTATTTTATCACACTACAGCAGTACAAAGGTATGGGACGCACCACAGAGATTACTGGGCTACAACTCTCCCAAAGGTGTATTTCACAGTGGATGACCTCAGCAGGCTTGTCATAGCAGGGCCATGGGGAGGGCAGTGTGTGTGCATGGGCCATAACCCATTCATGTAGAGGTTGACATGCCACATACGGGCACACACAGGTTCATATTTCACAGGTACGTGCATACAGCTGCTAGATGACTACGTCCTTGTACAGTCATGTTGCACAGCTAGCACATGCACCACATAGTCTGTAAAGCTGACAGATATTGGTGGCTAGTATCTGCAATGAGTGACATCTGAACCTCATGTGGTTGGGGCCCTTTGGCTGTGTGCTGGGTGGGACAGGCCTGGATGGCTCCTTGTCACAGTCTCCCTCTTCCACACATCTGTGTATGTCTATCTTTGGCTTATTATAGTGTGTTGTCCTTACATATATGTATGTATTCCTATCCACTGTGTGTGCAAGACATGAGTGATGCATACTGACGAGTATCTGCATTAACAACTGCGACTGCCAGATATGTCTGGTTCACTAGTGTTTGCAGACATGGCCTTCATGTGTTTAAGTGTATGAGCATGCCCAGTATGACCTTTCAGTATGTTGTTGACTGACATTGCCTTCATTTCTCAAAGTGTGTGAGCATGCCCAGTATGCCCATCTGTATTTAATGTGTGGATTGAGTCCAGGTAGTTTGTACTGCAGTGCTGACCTTTATGTTGTACACCGACAAGTAGCATGCTGTTTCTGCAAGGTATCCATCGAGCATTTGGCATTGGCTGTTACTACATTTCTGCATAGGATGGGGGGACTCACCTGACTATTTCTACATTTCTACACAGGATTGGGGGCACACCTGACTGTTACTACATTTCTACATAGGATGGGGGCACACCTTACTTTTTCTACATTTCTACACAGGATTGGGGGAGGCACACCTGACTGCTATTACATTAGTACGTAGGATGGGGAGCTCACCTGACTATTTCTACATTACTACACAAGATTGGGGGGCACAGCTGACTGTTACTACATTTCTACATAGGATGGGGGGGCACACCTGACTTTTTCTACATTTCTACACAGGATTGGGGGGGTGCACACCTGACAGTTATTACATTACTATGTAGGGAGGGAGGGCACACCTGTCTATTTCTACATTTCTACACAGGATTGGGGGGGCACACCTGACTGTTATTACATTACTACGTAGGGTGGGGGGCACACATGTCTATTTCTACATTTCTACACAGGATTGGGGGGCACGCCTGACTGTTATTACATTACTACGTAGGATGGAGGGGGCACACCTGACACTTGTACACATTTGCTATGACTGTACTGGTATGTCAGGTACTCCATTTCATTATGTATTCTTACCTATCATGCTGACTAGAGGCATACCAGTGCACTACAGATTATAGTTGTGGTTGCCCTACATATTAGTGTCTGACTTTTTACCCTTCAGAACTAATATCCAACTGCCTGACTTGCTGTAGTCTGTCTGTATAGGCCTGGGGGAGGTTACCCATATCCATCATTCAGGGGCCATAGCAAAGGCTCTGTTTGGGTTTGTCTACACCTGTACTGCTGGCTGAGGCTGTTGTTGGGTATGTGAACCACCCTGACTGGCATGTGTGAGTCATATGGACACACATGTCACTCAGCCCATTTCCTGCAGTGGGTTTTGTCACCCTGTGTAGTACTGGCTACTATGGTGACTCCAGTATGTGTTACAAATGTCATTGTGCCACTATGGGTGTCTACTGTCTGCTGCCATTACATTCAGCCACCCAATTCCTTGAATGCTCACATCCATACCATAGATACAGGTAACGACACATTCTACTCCATTTGGCAATTGGTAGGTTGTTTGACTTACCTTGAGGGTGTGCCAGACTTGAGGATGGTGCTGGAGGGCTGCCTATGTTGGATACACATAGTATACTCCCTATACATGCTTGAGCACAGGTAGTGTCATGTTTGGCATCCCTTTTACTGTATGTGTGAGTCAGAGAGGAGTGTCATTCCCTGGGTCCCTACTGTGTCAGTATATGTGCTATGCATTGTCTCTTTGCTGCAACCTTGGGATACTGGGCACACCTCCATCTGCCCACTGGGGCAGGCTCAGGTTGTTCCTCCTCCGAGTCACTCTGTGCCTGTACAGGCCTTGGCAATGGCGGGGGCTGTGTGGGCCTGCCCTGTGCTGTTCCTGCTGCAGCTGTTTCCGCAGGATCATATTGTGTAGCATGGCACATACCATAACAATTTGGGTACATGTAGCTGGTGAGTACTGCAAGGCTTCACCGGATGTGTCCAGACACTGGAACCGTGACCTGAGCATCCCAAACGCATGCTCTATTATAAGTCTGGTCTGTGAGTGTGCCTCATTATGGCATTCTTGTTCAGGTGTGTGTACATTTCTGATGGGTGTCATCAGCTATGGCTCCAGTGTGTAACCAGCATCCCCCACGAGGTGACCAAAGGGGAAGCCCCCAATGGCAAATCTCTGGTACAGCTGTGTCAGATTCTATATGTGGGAATCATCATAGCTTCCAGGGCAACCAGCATACACATTCATTATAATGCCCTGGGCATCACAGACGACCTGGCAGTTGATGGAGGGGATGCCCCTATGGTTGATGTAGGCCCTACCCTGATTACCAGGTGGTGCTTTGATGCATATGTGCGTGCAGTCTGTAGCACCCACTACCTCAGGGTATTCTGCTATTTGGTGGAAGAGACACATATTGCTGGCCAACACCTCACAGGTGTTTGGGAAATATACGTGCTCACTGGCATGTGCTGACATGACATCCAGGAATTGGTGGAATACTCTGGATGCTGATGCCTGTGAGATTCCCAAGATATCCCCAGTTGAGCTTTGGGAGGTACCTGTGGCTACTATTCCTAGGCCTACACATACCTTGGTATCCACTGGGATGGGTTCCCCTCAGTCAGTTTGGTGTGTCAGGTGTGGCCGGCACAGGTCAACAATTTGCTGTAGGAGGTCTCTGTCCACCCTATAGAGCTCCACTATCTCCAGCTCATGTAGCCCCTGGTAGGTTACCCCAGGTCTGTACACTCTTCTCCGTCTCCTCACTGTGGGTTGATCAGCAGCATTCACATCCTCACCACCCTTAGCCTCTTGCACACGTTGTTCTATGTTGCCTGCTGCAGCCCTTCTCATTTTGTAGGTTTGTTTGTTAAAATTTCCCCACTTGAATACACCGGTGGTGTAGAGTGTGGGAAAAGCCAGTGGGGAAGCTGTTTGCATAATTTAGAGTAGTGTTCCGGGGTGGGCTGGTCTGCTGCCTGTGTAATTGGCTGATTCTGATACATTTCACCTGCCAGCTATGCTAGTTCTCCTTGGTTACCTTCCTACTGCTGTTTTCCCCTCCCATTGCCTTTCTGTTTAAGCACGGGGGAGCGCCGTGCAAACAGAGTGCACAACTGTGCACACTGCTGCTATTTTCTGGTTTAACTTTTATTTTCTGCCTTTAAAACCTGGTGCATGGCACTCACACCTGCTTAGGCATTGTAAAGAGTGCTAGGCAGGTTTAGACATACCCCCTAGCTTAGCTGTGCTAAGCTAGGAGCAAACCCAAGCCACAGGGCTCCAGTCCACTTACAGTATGCCTGACACACACCCCCATGATGTCACCTAACTCCTAGGCTTGCACCAAGCTATTCCTACTCTTGCACACTGTTGTGACCTGACTCACATGCTGGGGAAAACTGGGATTCGCTATCCTTCCCCTCATTTGCATAGGATTGCCTGCTAATGCATAGTTACATGTGTCACACTGAGCCTCCCCACTTAGCAACCACTACTCACTGGCCATGTTGTCTTCTGCCTGCCATTGACTTGCATGGCAGAATACTGATTTTAGTTAGAATGCTTAATTTAGGTTCATTTTGTTATTTTCCCCCAATCCCATTTACGCAGTGCTGCCCTACGCTTAAACAGCCAAGATCGGCTAAAAAAATAAAAGTTGCTTTTTGTATTTTTTTACTGTTTGCAATGCCAATGGCCTTATACTTGGCCATTGACATGCTTTCTACATGATATGCAGCCTTTATTTGGAGCTGTCACAGCTCTGTTTTGGATTTTGCAGAAAAGTACTTGGTTGCTAACCGAGTACATTTCTGCAGATAGCACTAGTCCTGCTGGACGGTTGCAAGCTTCCTGGATTGCAAAACCACCTCATTTGCATATATTTTTCCTGCAAATGGGGTGATTTGCATACAAGGGCTTAGCCCGTGCAGGATTAGTATAGGAGCACTCGTGCACGCCCCTGCAGGCTGCTCCTGGATCGCACAGCAGACATATTGCCTGCTTGCACTCCTGCACCGATCTTGCACACCGTGCAATCTTTAAAGAATCCAGGGGTTAGAGTTCTTTCTGTTAGCTATGGAAATGGGAGATGGACAGTTCAATTATGGTTATAAATTCATTTTGCCTTGCACAATTGGTCCTTTGTGGTATCTCTTCAAGGTCTGGAAAAACTATAGTGCCACTTTATTCCTACCTTATTAGGTACTTCATTGAATATAATGCCTTCTTCGGTATGCATCTCACTTATCACATAAACCGTCCTTTTTTAACACAACCTTACTGAATATTCACTTTAATCTAGGGAAACTTACATTTATATAAAAGTAATTAAACCATATTAGCAAGGTCATATTTACAAATGTTATACATCATATATATTGTTGTATATAAGCAACATTACAAAAATTATTACATTCTTGCCTTCTCTTAAACCCTATTCCTCCTCCAAAACATTTTTCCACATGCATTGTTCCCACAATTTCCATTTCTTCTATGTAATTTACTCCTACCCTTTTTAAAGATTCCAATTCCTGTTTTTATCTCTATTACATTATTCTCTACTTTAAGTATTGTTAATTTAGATTTTGATTTCCATTTTCTAGGAACTGCTTTATGGCAGCCACCATAATTAAACTTAACAAGGCCTTAGTATGTCTAAGCAATTCAGATCCCTTAACTCAGATAAAAAAAAAAATTTTCTTAGATACACTCTTTTGCTCCCCGCCGTGGTGGTATGGCGGTAGCGTTGTTACCTCACAGCAAGAGAGTCTCCCGTTCGATTCTCGGCGTGGCTTGGGAGTGCCTTCTGTGTGGAGTCTGCATGTCCTCCCCACAGTTGGGTAGCGTTCGAAAGACATGCATGCGTAACTGGGCGTGCCTTCGTTGAAGGTTGGGCATCGAGCTGGCACCTCGGCGTTTCGTAAAAATCTACTGCCAATCATTAGTAGACCGGAGTTCCGCTGTGGTGACCCCTTACTGGGAAAAAGCCGAAAGACAAACAACAACACTCTTTTGCTCCCCAGTATTCTTAACAGAGTACTCAGTATGGAATTTTTAAAGTCTGCTAAGTCATTACACTCCCAAAACATATGGTTCCAGTTACCTCCTTCTTCCCCATCACACTTCCAACATTTGTCATTTACTTAAGAAAAAATATTTTGGAGTCTGCTTGGGGTATAAATGTATGCATGCAAACAAAGCACTTAAACTATCTTCAGAAACCTTAGAGTTTCCTCACCAAAGGATCTCAGATCTTGGGCTCTTATAGGGTGATCTCTGTTTACACTTCTGTGCTATGAATGATCTCACATGCTTTAACTTGCTTCACCTAAATAGAAGTGGTGGTAAAGCAAACACCTGCTCTAGGTACCGAAATGTATATTGACCCATTATCAAAAACAAGTGGTGTGACAGTCATCTAACCCAATATATTCCCCATTTCTGCAATAGACTACCCTTAAATGTTAGATTACTTTGATTGCAACTTTTAAAACCACTTTGGATGACTGCATGGGATAATCATAAATTTTCACTCAGGATATGCAGGGCTAATATGCTTAATGTGGGGACACTTTTAATCTCTCACCAATATTATGTGATATAGCAGAGCTTTTTACGTTATCCTTTGAGGTATGTTTAGTAGGAACCACTGGATGAATGACCCTATCGACCTATGAATTCCTTTTATAAAATATTGTATGAATAAAGGATGGAAGTTTAAGTTCACTTTAGTATTAAATGTAGGTTAGTACAGAGTTGATAACGCACAGTGATCCATTTGAAATCGTAGCTTAGTTGCACATTCAGCATCTTTGTGATAACAATTTTACAGTTATTGTAGCTAATCATTCAAAAAAGATGAGACTAAAATGTAGCCAATTATTTTTGATAGGAGTACTACTGTAGGTACGGTAGGTCTAGAATTTTGGGTGTGATATAGATTTGTTATATACTTCAGTTTGATTTACTTTTGTTACTGCATTAGTTAAAGGACTAGCAAGTTTTTAGGTCCTGATAGAGTAACATGCCTAGCTATTTCTTAAATGGAACCACCTTTAATCACTGATTAAGAAGTGGGACAATATTAAGATGGCTAGTGCTTTCTGTGGCAAGAATTTCACTTGAGAAAAGCATGCATTTTGGATTTAGCAGTAGGCTAAATTTTAATAATTAATTCTGCAAGAAATTGACTTGTTAGTTGTTTGTTGGTTATTACAATTAGTAGAGCAGAACTGAGTCATCACTGTACTTATAAAAGCACAAGTCTTGGAGAAATACTGCATTTTTGTTACAAATATGATGCCTAAGAAGTAACCAAAGATCAGGTCTTGTGGAACTGCATGATATACAAGTTCTGGGAATGACAGTGCATGTTCCTGTTTGACTACTTGTCAATGAATGAGCAAGGTACTTTAGATTGTCTGTATTGTGAATGCACACCCCAGTACCAAGGGGTATATTTTGTTAAAGATACTTGTTAATGGTGTCAAATGCTTTAGTGAAACCTGACAATGTTTCAGCTACTCACCACTTATTTCCTAAAATGGTCACTCAGAACCAGGAATACAGTGTCAGTGCCAGAAAGTGTTCTGAAGCCATACTGACTTTGATTCAAAATGCTGTTAATCAGTAACTGTTTAAGGAGCTGGTAATTTTATTAGCATTTCACATTCCATATACTGGGATATGATCACTGATAACATCTGAGAATGAACCTGCACCTGAGATGTATGGATTAAAGGTTAGAAGTCAGATTCAGCCACTTTCTTTTTTTATTTGGTTCATAGAAACCTGTGGATTCATAAACTACATCAACATATCCACATTGATTGAGGGACAGAGGAATTACAAGATGTTTTTTTTTTTTAAATGATCTATAGATCATCTAGAAATGCATATGCAGAGATGATACTTCTGGAAAACCATAGTAATAGTTACTAATGGGAGACCTACTATTTGTTAGTGGCCAGTTGATTGATGCTAAGAACATAAAACACCAAACTACCACACATTAGCCACACTAGCCTTAAACAGGTAAACCAAAAACAAAAGTATGTACACTAGTAAAGCAAGTCCCAAGATAAAGGAAATAATCATGTTAATTATTTAAAGATGAAAATAAAAATCTGGTGTAGTGCTTTCATCTTACAGCACCTTTCATAAAAACATCAGCAGCAGCTCTTGTTACAATGCACTACTTCCTCTTTTAAAAGACTGAAGCAGACAACATAAATCCCCTGACACTGGGTGAATGTCATTCAAAGCTTTTCATAGGTACAAGTCTTAGATGTAAAAAAGAAAGCAGTGGATTTAAATACATTAAAAGGCATTACTTACACATACAATGAAAATAGTGTAACTTAAAAGCCTGTTTGTTGCTAAAAATGCCACAAAAGCAGGCTATGAGACTATGTACATTAAGAACTTATGTTTGTCAAAGTGTTTGGAAGTATATCTGTTACCTACATGCATAGCAAGTATTTCTTATAGATAAGCTGTAGCTTTGCTGCTCTTAATCTAAGAGTGATAGTAATTGAAATGTATACATTTAACCCCAGTGGATTGGTTGTATTTAAGAGGTTGCCAGTGCAGTTCTGTATAGGTTAGAGTGCCCTCCCAATTACCCCCTGTAGGAGACTTTTCACATTTGCTAATGACCAAAATAAGAATTTTTTTTAAATTAACACACTAGGTTGAATGTCTGTAAAGGGCGAATCTGACATCCTTGTTTTAATGTCATACATATGCTGATAAATTCTCTGCCACAGCTCTCCCCTTTTTGCCTGCATACTTATACATCACAGGACAGGAGGGTGGCTAAATACACCACCCCTGCACTTCTATAAGAACAAGAACATGGGGATCATAGGGCCATGTCATGACTGCTTACTGTTATTTATAGTCCTTCTTGGATATATTTACAGTACTTACAAGCCCCATATTTTACCATTTCATGTTTTCTTTTTATTGGTGACATAATTTCTCTTCACTGTTTTTAAGATATTCTCAAAAAAAAAAAAACGTTTAATATTGTTGTCATTTCTATATCTACAGGCAGGTGTTGGACCTAATGTGTTGCTAAATGCATGCATCATGGGCGATGGTGTTCTTCCACACTCTTAATAATATCGAATACACTAGTTAAAATTTTGTTGTGTAAACTGGGTACAACCATCTGTGTGTTTGTTTTCTTTAGTCACCTTAGTATATTGCATGGTTCTTGCTCTTAACAGAGGACAAAATTCTTCTTTCTTCTGTGTGTGATTTCATTTTTTAGCTGGTACAGTAAGAAAGTGGGGTATTCTTTCTCAATGAATATTTCACACAATTTAACAAGTTGACTAATAAACAATTCAATTTTACTTACCAGTTTTAATAATCTAATCATCTTGCCTTTTACCAGATTTCTGATTTGCATAATGGATGATTATTATTAAAATGTAGGTAAACACTTGAATATGTGAGTTTCCAATAAATAGTAGAGCAAAACTTTCTGTTAACATTGCTTCTTTAGATCATGACATTTAAATAATTAATAACTTCCTTGGATGAATGATGTATACAAACCTTAGAAAATCAGTGGGTACTTCTAAATGCCTAAAATATTAATTTTGCAAGTCATTAGTACCGGACCATAGTAATAAAATGCCATCCAGAAAAGTAAATACAATGTAATACATTCACTATACTTAGATGAATAGATAAAAAAGTTATTTTCCCATGTCCATAATACAGTATTTGCATATATAGGGGCAGATGCTGCCCCATAGCAACTCCCTTCGTCGGGTGATAAAACTTACCCTCAATTAAAATAAACTATATATATATATATATATATATATATATATATATATATATATATATATATATATATATATATATAAATCCAGCACATTTATTTATTATCTATTTATTCATTCATTGACCTTGTTTAATGGGAAAGTCTGACTGGGTTATGGAAGCCCGGGCAGGAATGGTCCATATTGCATAAATTGTTCCAACAACCTAACATCAACATTTGACAAATTCTTTGGACTAGTAATAGCCTTGGTAAACCATTCCATCTCTGTATTACTAGGGAAAACTGTAAACAAATTTTGGACATCACATGTAACCATTAATGAATATGGGTCATATGACAGTTTTTTAAGCACTTGTATAAAGTGTCAAGAGTCAGTCAAAACATAAAAACTATCCTTAATAAAGTGTTTTAACTTAAACAACCAAAATACACACACAATGATCACAACCACAGACTTTAGTGGTTTTATCTTTCATTATTCCAAAGACTTCATCAGAAGTAATCCTTGATTCAACCTGACTCCATATATACATAAAAATGCATGACATCACACTAAGCAATCATCCTATCAAAAAAATCAGAAATACGCATTGGTTAAGACCAACTGAATACTTAAAACAATTAATTAAAACAATGTAAACTTTATTTTTCAGTATTTTTCTCCTCCTTGGTTCACACTGAATGTACACACACACTTGTAAAAAAGGCCAGGAGTCTTTCAAAAGATACAAATTGTCCTTAAGTAAGTGTTTTAATTTAACATCAATATTGTTGGCTAAAGACTTCGTCTTAAAGCCAGTGACTGCAACAGTAGATTGGATTGATGTCATCTGTTTTTGACTTTAATTACAAATGTTAGTTACAGTACCTGTATGTCCCACATGTGTTAGTCCCAGAATTCATTCATACATGTCCTTCCCTTAGTGGATTTCCACCTCATTTGTTAGTAATTCTTTGGGGGAGGGGCTATGATGTTGAACCATTGCTCCTGTAGTTGTGTTTGCTGTTTTGTTGCCACTGTGCAATCCTCTATGGATATCTTAAGTGTGGATAGTTTAAAAAATTATCAGAGTCTGATATGTTACTATCCTGTTTTTCTTCTGGGCCTGTGTTGTTGCTACTGTCATAATTGTTAGACATTGTAGAGGTAAGGGTGGTAGTTGGAGGTATGGGATAAACCTTCCCCTCTAAATAATCTTTCTTATCCCTTGTTATCTTTTTATATTTTTTTCTTGGATATTATATGCTTGTTTACCACTTTTTGAAATATCCTTTTATATTCATCTTTAGTAGAGCTAAACAGCAAACTGTTACTGATGGAAACATTTAATGCATAAATCTGTTTCTCAAAAGTAACCATCTGTTCATTATCATTGTGGTTAATATGTCCAGTTGAGCAGGTCAATGATTTCATTGTAGAATTCAATGTTAGGATGAATGCCAAAGGGAGGTTTAATAATTTTTCATCTTTTTGCAACAATCTTTTTCTGTAGACATTCTTTTAAATAAATACCCATTTGGAGTGCTATAAATGTAAATATTTTTCCCAATTTTTTGTAATTGCATTAAAATGTTGTGTCTTGCTATGTTAATTCAGTGCCCAAAGTGAAAACCCTATTTGAGCCAGTCATCAATGTTGGAAGCCAGTGCATTACCTGGGTTAAAATCTGTTTTATTTCCCTGACCTCTCCTTGCAGTTTCAGCTCTAGATCCCCCCCCCCCCGTCTGTGTTGTTAATATCACAAATCACTGTTTCATTCTGCTTTAAATAATTAAATTAATGCTTTAATTGTTTTAATTAAGTAATGTCCTTATGTAATGTCCGGACTCTCCGAGAAAGTTGTTGTACATCAGTTCATCGTCACTGGCAGTGATGGCCCCCTCTGTGGCAGAAGGAAGAAGTCTACAAAATACACAAAAACTGACAGGCCAAAAAAGAGGCAGACAGATGACAAAGTGGTCTGTTGAGGACAAGGAAGCACTTATGTATTGTTATTATTATGCAAAAATCAAGAATCTTCAGCCAAACTGTATGCAGAAAGATTAAGAGAGAAATTAGTGGAAAGAAAAATACTTGCACATGAAAACTGTCAAAAGCTACAAATCCAATTTGTTATTCATTAATACAACAAATCCATGAAAAACATTATATGGCCGAATACATTTCGGCTGCCTTGAAAAAGAATAATGGAAGAAGCTCAAATATATAAAGAACAAAACCCAGATATTTTTGAAAGATATAAAATGGAAACATGGACATGGAGAAGAAAATGAGATCTAGTATGGTGCAATATTTATGTAAATGAGAAAGCCAAACTAATCTAGACAAAAAAGCAACTCCAAAGATATTAATAGAGAAATACAGGCAAAGGCACCCAGATATGGAAAATTTTACAGTACAAAAAAATAAGAAAACAATGGGGGGATGTAGAAAAGAAGAATGTTAGCAAGGCAGTATTTAAACAAACAGAAACTAAAGTTATGGATTATCTTGTAAGTGAAAGATGTAACATGGAGAATCCAACACAGGCAATGGTGTGGCATTGTAGAATAAAGGGTCCCAGATTAAGGAGCAGCGAGTGAAGCAGGAGGCATCTAAAGATGATTTGCCATGTGGTGATGCTCTGAGGCCCTCTGTAGGAGACCGGTACAAAACCTCAATTGAATGTGCACAGCAAGGGAAGGAGCAAGAAACAGTGGCAACTCTAGCATACGTAATGTTGCAGAGTGATGGACCAATGAATTCCCATATGAAGAAGCAGCTGATGAAGCAGGATGCATCTGAAAAAAGTATGCCACAGAAAGATGTTGTGGAACATTTTGTAGAATACTCACAAGAAACGGAGAGTGAAGAAGTTGCTCCCAGTTCAGACAAAAGTGATGCAAGAGAAAACCTGTTAAATTTAATAGAGCTGGATAGACACATTAAGATCTATGAAAGAAATAGATTACAGAAAGCAAATAAGACCCAAAATGTTAGAAGATTGGTAAAACCAATGAATTCAGTAATAATGTTTATTATGAGGAGTTTACAAGAAATTACAGAGATAAATAGGATATATTACTGTGCAGCTAAGCTATTAATAGATAAAGTGTTACTACAAAAGCACAGAATAACAAAAGAAATGAAGGGAACAACTAAAGTGCCACCATGGAAGCATCAAATAGAGAAGACTATAAGTAATTAAGGCAAGAACTATCACTATTGGAATAATATAGAAAAGGGATCAGATCATCAGAAATACTTAGATAGATATGGTAAAACCAGCACACAATATCAAAACAGAGCAGGATCTATCACACACTATTGCTAATAATAAACTAAAATATCAGTACAAACAGAAAAACATATAAGGTATGCAAAAAATATGAAGGAAAAGTACAAAGCAAGCAATTCATTGATGGCACAAGAAGGTTTTATAAAGAACTAGAAAACAAAGCAAAAAAATGAAAACACCACTGAAAAAAGAAGACATCTACATGTTTTAGAGGAGTATTTATGAAGACCCTGTTTAACACTACAAATATTCTGAATGGATACAATAATTAAAAGAAACAGTAAGGACCTTTAATGCAGAGGATATGAAATGGGATGAATTAACAGCCAGAGATGTTGAGACAAAAAATAAGAAAAGCTCTTAAATGGACAACCCCAGACCTAAATGCAGTACCTAACTTCTGGCTTAAATTATTGACATCTTTACACAAAGATTTAGCCCTGACTAATAATTGCTTATATGCACATCCTGAACAGATACCAACCTGGCTAACAATAAGAAAAATAATACTCTTCCTTAAGAGTGAATCTGCAAACCATCCTAAGAAGTATAGACTAATAACTTGCCTTCCAACAACATATAAATTATTTACTGAAACTGATGCAGGCAGAACTTGCTGTATAGTCATTTAAAAAAATATATGGCAATAGAATAAAATGCTAACAAAAGAGTTATATGGAACAAAGGTTAATTTACTGCTAAATAAAGCCATAACAGAGAGTTGTAAAAAGGGGAAGAATCTGGCATTGATAGATCACAAAAAGAAATTTGACAGCATCCCACATTCATGAATAAAAGAATGCTTACAGCTGTGTATGATACACCCTACATTGAACAATTGCGTTACAGTGTCCATGAAACAGTGGCAAACTACTTTGCTGTTGAACTATGGCAAAGGGCAAATTGTTATCCAAGGGATCAGAGTGGTATTCCATGGTGACTTTTTTTTTTTTGGTCACTGCTGCTGTTTAGTCTTAACCACCAATTAAACAGTTTGCCAACAGATTAGGCTATAGTTACAACTTGACTCACAGAAACCAACTTTGTTTAAAAAACACTCATCTTCTTTTTGTGGACAACTTAAAATTGTACAGTTCTTTAGATGAGTTGAAAGCAAAACTACAAATGCTTAAAACTTTCTCAAATGATATAAGAATGATATTTGAACTTGATAAATGTGCAAAATCAACATTTAAACAAGGAAAGCTTCAGTAGCAACAAAATACCAAATTGCGATAGGAATGTGATATAAAGGAACTTGAGTCTGAGGAAGTATATAAATATTTGGGAATGAATGAAGGACTGGCAAAAAAATATGAACAAGTGAGATTAAAGCTCAGTAAGGAATATTTCAGAAGACTAAAACCAATATTGAAAACTGTCTAGGAATAAAGTCTGGGATATAAACTAATTTGCTCTTCCTGTTCTAAACTACCATTTTGGGGTGATTCATTGGTCTCTGAAAATTTTGGATTAATTGGGCAAGAAAATATGAAAATGCTTCATGCATATCAAGTTATGTATAAAAATCAGTGTTTACCAAGATTATATATTACTTGCTCTGAGTAGATATGGAGCTCCTAGAAAAGTGTTACATGTATACATCTGTAGTCATGGGAGTGAATATATATCTGCTGACTTCATCAGATCCAAACATAGTGAAAGTTTTAAAACATGAGAAGAAGAAATCTAAAATTACATCTTTGCCTGGTTTAGCATAAACATTTTGGTATCGAGAGGGAATGAAAATCAAACTGGAAGTAGACAAAAAATTTGCAAAAAAACAAAAAAGACAAAGATGTTCAAATGAAAAGGAAAGAAAACTTGAAAATCCACAAATATAGTGGCAAGTACAGAGAACTCCTGGAAAAACTTCATGTTGACCAAGATTTGATGCAGTAATGGTTATGAAGAGATGAATTAAAACCAGAAGATGAAAGGCTAATACTGGCACCCCAGGATAGTGGACTACATAGCATTGGTTTCCAAAGTCCATTGAAAAGGTGGGAGAAACAGACACGTGCAGGATATGTAACTCAGAGTTGTAAGCAGCCGCACATCATGTTGCTGGTGAGATACATTCATGGCAGAGGATCTGTATACTAAACGGCACAATAATGTTGCAAGATTGTGGCACTGTGGATGGTGGAACGATTCCAACAGAGAAGTAGTTGAGAAGCATTGGAAATATGAACCACAGAGCATTATAAACAATGATGAAGTTTATTTTGCATGGCATCACTAATTATCAACAGTTCAAAAAATAGATGTGAGAAAACTAGATATAGTAGTCCATGAAGAAAAAACAAAAGTAGCATCAATCCTTGAAATCTCTACACCCAGTGATTACAGTGACTTATGTACAGAGAGACACAAAGTTAGAAAATACCAGGATTTGTAAGTAGAAATGAGAGCAATCTGGAAGAAAGATAACCAAACAGTTAAAATAATTCCAGGAGTAAAGACTCTAATAAAAAAGAATTGAGGGTTGTACTAAGATATGCTACCAATATAGGTAACCCCAAACGCATTACTGAAGAAGGTAATTTTGGGTACACTGTGGGTGCTGAAAATAGCACTCTTCATGAACATCAAAGACTGAAGGAATAGTGTTTCCATGAACTCTACCTGTACCCTGACTCAGGAATGTGATCCATTCCTGTCATGGTATCAGAAACCCAAAACACTTGGAGAAATTAAATTGGCAGTTAGACTTGGAGTAGAACAAGATGATGAGTATTGAAGTGTTATCACTACCTCCTTCTTCTCTGTCTTTCTCTCTCTATCTATGTGTGTGCATGTCTGAGTGTGTGTGTGTGTGTGTGTGCGTGTGTGTGTGTGTGTGTCTGCATGTGTGTGTGTGTGTGTGTGTGTGTGTGTATACATACATATACATACACATATATATATATATATATATATATATATATATATATATATATATGGGTCTACTTCATAAGATCGACAGACCATTTGATCAACATTCATTTGGTCGACAGCTCATTTGGTCGACAACCAGTATTCAAGACACTTAACAGGGATTTTCCCCCTCCCTAATGTTGTGTGACCCTGGAGTTGTTATATACAGTTGGAGGTGTAGATTTCCTTGTATTTTCATGCTTTTAAATGAAAATAGGTGGGGGACTTCACCCCCCACACTCCCCAATGTAGGGGGCTGATTTCTCATCCATTTTCTTATATAACAAAGTCCATTAATTATTGATGGCAATTATTCAATCACATAATTATCAATTATCAATCAATTAGCTTCAGAAGCTATTTTTGTTATATGCAAGTTACTTCTTTCAGAACTAAAGTGCCTAATCAGAATAAACTAAGCAACACATAATGAATATAAAATAGTAGTGCATAGTTGATAATAATATAGTCAGTCCAGATATAAACATACCAAACTACTAATAAACATATTAACTTAAAAAACATGTACTGCTTATAAATATAAATAAAAATATGTATAAAAATACATCGTTCAGCTCCAAGAAAACATAAGAAACTGAACAATGTACAAAGATCAAGATCAGTGCTTCAGACAAAGAAAGGGAGTAGCAATGGGTACAAGTTGCGCTAATACATATGCAAATTTGATAATGGTAGCTTGGGAAAGAACAGTCATGTTGGAACATCCTAAAGTAATTTTCTATAGGCGCTTCGTAGACGACCTTTTCTTTGTTTGGAAAGGCACAGAAGAAACACTTATATCATTTTTTGATTATGTTAATACTACCAACACATTTTTAAAGTTTACTATAGTACATTCAGACATATCCATTAATTATTTAGATGTAACGGTCTATCGAGAGGATAACCTCTACAAAATCAAAGTCTTTAGGAAACCATGTTATAGACCAGCTTTCCTGCATAGGAGTATGCACAATCCAACAATATTTGACAACATAATTAAAGGGCAGTCTATGAGAACATCTAAACTATGTTGTGAAGACTCTTTATTAAATGAAGAATTAGGTAAGCTTAAACAAGGATTTATGGTTAGCGGCTATGAGGAAGATGAAATAAATAAGATGTATGCACAAGTGAGTAAGATGAGGCGAACTAAAGCCAAACCATACTACTCCTTGAGAGAATCAGAGTCAGTAAGACAGATTGATCCAGTGAGAAAAGAGTCCATCATACTTCCTTACTGTAATAACATCAATAAAATAGAGGAAGCAATAACAGTGAACTGGAACATATTCATGGTAGATGAAAAAACTAAGGAGTTAGTAGGCAGTTCCCCCAAATTTATGTATAGGAATATGAAAAGCCTTAAACAACACCTGTGTTACCGTGGGGTGAATACAGGTAATAACTTGGAATGTAAAGAAGGATTTATGGGGACGAAAAAATGTGGCAAATGTGCACAATGTAGTTTTATTGATGAATCCCGCTTCTTTAAACACCCAGATACTGGAGAGTTATGGGAGTTAAGGAATAGTAGTACATGCCACACCAGAAATGTTGTATATGTTGCACACTGTTTAGTGTGCTTTAGTTTTTATGTAGGAAAAACGAATAGATCCCTAAGGGAAAGAATAAGGGATCATGTCTATTGCCTTATGAGA
>NC_056734.1:560209705-560257205 GCF_019279795.1 Protopterus annectens
AATGTTCAAGGTATGATTAAAACTACAGATATATGAGACAGGCTTACCTGGAGAGATTATGGTTGTGGATAGATTTGTAAGGTGTGATGACTACAACTGATTGTGGCTTCCCAGTGATGCAGTTATTTCCAATATGGAGCAGTAGGAGGAGCCAAGGGAGATGAGTTAATGAGGGGGAAACCGGTTCAGTCTTAGAAAGCAGAAGGGGGAATCAGGTATGTGTTTTTCATTCAACTTCAGTCAGTGCCACAATGGCTTCAGCTACAAGTCTTATTACCAGGGTGTGGCATGTGTCAGGGCTAACCACCCATCTAAAACCTGCTTCAGAACTGGAGGGCAACCAGATAGCGGTCCACCATATTTTTATGGGCAAAAGATAACATCCCCTACAATGTCAATGCTAACAAAAAAGGATGTTTTATCTGAATGACTACAAACACGCCTGGAGAGCAAGTACTTTATTTTTGTAGGAGGGATTCACGCAGGGTTTCATGATACATGCAAAAGGTCTGGGGGGGGGGTAACAAATATAAAATCAGCCACAGAAAAATGCCAGACATTTTGAGGAAACAAATGGTCAAGGAGATAAAAGCAGGGAGAATGGCACTACCGTTTAAGAAACCACCAAAATGTTACTTTAGAAAATCCCTGATAGGGTTGGCCCCAAATAAACAACCAGGGGAATTTAGACTCATTCACCACTTCTCATACTCAAAAATCGAATCAGTGATTGATTAAACTGATATACAAGAAACATCAGTTTCTGTGATACCTATGGAACCATATACTTTTCCTTTGGGGGACTTCAACTACCCCTCCATTAACAGGGAGACATAAACATCCTCTAGCATGTATGCCCAAAGATTTCTGGACTTCATTAATACAAACTCTGTCAACTAGTTTGCCTGCTATCCAGTTTCTTCCCTGGTCAAATTAGATCACAGATCAGTCACATTCACCTTAAGGATGAAGCCAGAGGCATTTTCCAATACCTGGATATTCAGAGATTATGCCAAGGTAATTAATACCTGGATATTTAGAGATTATGCCAATGTAATCAATACCTGGATATTAAGAGATTATGCCAAGGTAATCAATACTTGTATATTCAGAGATTATGCCAAGGTAATCTACTAAAACTGAATGATTACCTGGCTAAATTCAACATTGACCCATCCATTTCAATGACCCAATGGCTTATGGAGAATCATTTCCTACCAAATTCTATGCATGCCAATAGCTGCATAGATGCGTCTGACCCTTTTGAAGTAAATACAATGCCAAATTCAAAAATAAAATGCTACAGTGGAACCTCAGGTATAAACATGCTCAATTATTAAAGCAAAAATCTCATAACATATAAAAAGAATTCTAACTCTCAAGATGCAAATAAGTTCTAGCTAACTTAACAGAGAACTCTGGACCCTCCTCAAATCAACCAAAGCCAGATATGAGATAAAAATAGCCACCCACACAAAGGACAACCCCAAAATCCTTCTTTAACTATGTTAGAAATATTATAAACATTGCCCAGTGCTGTGCAGACTTAATAGTAAATGGTATCACATACTTGGTCCCACAGGACTTAGCCAATCTACTATCTGATAAGTTTAACTCTAACTTCACCCCCTTTCTCCTCCTACATCCCACATCTCATACCCACATCTATACAACCCCCTCAAATCTCCTGTGAACAAGTTCTCAAGGCAATATTTAAGATCAAGAAGACGGTTTCTAAAAAGGCCAGATAACACATCTGTCTGCTTACTGGCCAGCTTGAAACAGGACCTGTCAGACCACCTACAGAGGCTATTCAGTGTTATCTTCCGAACAAGTTTTGTGCTGGAATAATGGAGGATAGCTACTGTCATCCCCTTGCACAAAAGTGAGTTGTCAATGGTCGAAAGAAATTATAGACCCATAAGTTTGACTGGCCTCACCTGCAAGGCTATGGAAAGGATCATACTGAAATGAATAAAGACAGGATATAGGTAACCTACAAACTCTCAACCCATGACAGTTTGGATTTGTCAAGGGCATATCCCACATACTTAACCTGGATGACTTTTTCAATGAGGTTACTGAAGCAATAGATGTGGGCAAATCAGTAAAGACTGTATATCTATACATCACAAAGGCATTCAACACCATTTCACACTCAGGTAATGTAGATAATCTATCCCAGCTAAATATTACTCCCTATGTAACTTGCTGGTTAGCAAACTGGCTTACATATAAAACCCAGAAATTTAAGGTGAAATGCTCTAGCTCTTTCAGAAGGTCTGTAACTATCGGTGTACCCAGTGTTCAGTATTTGGACCACTCCTCTTTGTTATTTACTTCTCCGAGGTTCAAAGCTTCTGTTATGAGTTTATGGCTGACTAAGTTTGTAGATGACTGCAAACTTGGAGACATCATAAATTCCATAGAGGACACCCACAGCCTCCAAGAGGGACTTCCAAAACCAATAGCTGGTATCATAATCATGGACTAAAACTAAATGCCAAGAAATGTATAATAGCATTCTTCAGCAAACAAGAAGTTCCTTGCTACTATCACATTTACAACACACCCCTGAAAATTGATCCTATAGTCAGGGACCTGGAAACCTGTATAGGCAATGAACTGTCCTTTGATCACCACATATCCATTATTGTAAGGAAGACCTTATTCATCGTACAGCTTATTACTTAGGGTATGGTGTCCAGGTCCTGGCATGTGATGATTCCACTGTATTTCACGCTCATCATGCTGATCATGGAATATAATGCTCCCTTCAGTAAGTTCCTGTCCAAACATTTGATACAACGTGAATGTCCACAGTGCTTCCTTACTAATAAAATCAAGGGTCTAAAGCATAAAAACTATACAGACCATCTCAAAGCCTTGCCCCTCTTCTCTGTGTCATATAGGCTACTGAGGGGGTGATCTCTTCCTTGCATACAGACTCTCAACAGACCCTATTGTGCCAGACCTACTGCACATTTGCAAGTACAATGGGGAAATAAACAATGGATCAAGAGATCTCAAGCTCTTTTTCAACATAAATAGAACATTTTGGAGGCACGGACATGTATCACAGAGAATATCATGTGTTTGGAATTGCCTTCCTGTCTGCATAAAGCAAAATACTTACCTTACATCAGGACCAGGGTAAGTGTCCATGCTGTAGCCTAGGAAAAAAGCTTGATTACTACTTGATTGCCAGTAATCCTTGGGAAGGGGTTGATTGGAAGGTAAATTATCACTTAATGCACAAAAAACAGTACACACCTCATCAAAAGAGTTCCAATTCTACAACATCAAAGTTACACAAGCAGCACACAAAATAGAGATACTTCCCCCAAAGTAAGATGCCTAATAAAAAATAGTCATAAAGTGCATATAATCATTCATATTATACAAACTTCCTGACATTAAAATACACTTTCTGACTCAAATACAAAATTAGATTAAAATTCCATTAAATGTGCCCAAAAACCTAGGTAGATAAGTTCATCTCTAAAGCAATTCCTAGAGCTGCAATGGCAATAATCGAGGAAGATCTACTGACATTACTGAAAAGCTGTCTTAAAATAACATACTGCAATTCTGAAAATAGGAAAATATATATAAATTTTAGAAAAAGGCAAAAAAGTGTGGAATGGTTCCCAAAAGAGGCATTATCTGTCTTGCTGCATCTGCACACAAGAAATTGATGAAGATTTTTAGTCACTCTGGCTGTTTGTCTAGTTCTCGCCAAAAAGGGCTTAGCCTACAAGTAGCCAGAATGACAGTGTTGGAGGAAATTAATGCTTTTGGAAGCTGACTGGTTGCTGGGTCCCTGTCAGAATACAACCCATGGGCTACTACAGCAGTGAAAATGATGAACATTAGTCTTATTGGTGTGGTCCTAAGCATGTCAGCAATGGAACAAGATTTGGTGGTGATGGTCACTCCTTAAGCTGATTCACGTAATGCAACATGAAACTACAGTGTGATAAAGGCTGATAAAATGTTAATGTGCATAGTGCAAAGAGCATATTCTGAGATGTTTTACGGGAGTGCTGGGAAGGCCAAATCTGGAGTATTGCACACTGTTCTGAGAGCCATAAAGGGTAACAGTAGTAGAAGTCAGAGTTGCAAAGAGAGTATAGATCTGGGTAGGAGGGTAGACTGAAACTTGGGTATATAAATATCAGAAGAGAGAAAAAGTGGTGGAAATCATCGGGATGAAATGCACTGGGCAGGATTCACGATGGCTTGCATGGAGTCTAAGAGCCGTGTAAGACTCCATGCAGCCATCGCAATCCAGAAACAGCCCGAAATCCCGTGTAAGAGAAAGCTAAAATGACTCTTACACGGGCAGGGCGTGGATATGCTAATCACCCCACTTGCAGCCGAAAGGCATGCAAATGAGGAAGATTAGCGATCCACGAAGCTGAAACCAGCCCGTGTAAGAGTCGTGTTAGTTGCAGAAATGTACTCAGTTGACAACTGAGTATGTTACTGCAAATAACACAACAGAGCCATGACAGCTCCAAATAAACTGTGCAAATGTTACAGACAGCATGCCAATGGCCAAATATGTGGCCATTGGCATGGTAAACCGATGCAAACATGAAAAAAAAAAATAGTTTTTTTTTTCGGAGATCAGTGATGTTTAAACGCAGCGTAGCCCCGCGCAAACGGGCTGCGCTATATAAAACTGAAAAATGAAGGTTTGAAACCCACAAATGTGGGTTTTATGTAATGCATGGATTTGCAATGCAGGGACTAGCAGACCAAAAACAACATGGCCACCGTCTAGTGGTTGCTAAGGGGGGAAGCTGAGTGTAAGACATGTAACTAAGCATTAGTAGGCAATCCTATGTAAATGAATGGTAGGATAGTGAATCACACTGTCACATAGCAAATGAGCACAGTCTGTGTAGTGTAAGAGTTAGATAAGGGAGAGTAACAGAGTAGGAGATAGGTGACATCACAGGGGGGAATGTCAGGAAGAAAGCAAGCTCATTGGAGCAAAGTGGTATGTGAAACATATCAATCACACAGCAGAAAAAGAGGAGTGTCAACAGATAAGCATGGGAAAGTCAAGAAATGGAAGGTGTACACTGTGGCCAACACCAAAGTTTCTTGCTGTACGTGCATGCACGCATGTGCATGCTGGGAGCCGCGAGTAAGACAGAGTGTGCGCGTGTAACACAGAGGAAGCATGTAGGAGCCTGTTTACAGATCTGTAAACCTGTTTGCACTGGTATGCACGCGTTTTAACCTGAATAAGCAGATTCTAGTCTGTGTAAGCATGTGTGGGTGCATGGTAGCCACTGTGAGCGTGTTTTCGCTGGTATGCGCGCTGCTCCCCCTGAGGAAATAGAGAGGAAAAGGAAGCAGAAGAAATAGTAGGAAACTAGCAGGGAATACCTGTAGAGGTAGCAGGTGAAAACAATTAGAAGCAGGCAATTACACAGGCAGAATACAAGCCCAGCCCAGCACTTAAAACACTGCAAACAGCATTGCAGTATGTTTCTCTCAAGAGACACTGCAAGACAGGAGTAAGCTAGTAGAAGTGAAAACTGAAAAAGCTGCACTCAGACCAAACATGCTAGGGCCTGCCATAGCTGTCATAAGGAGATATAGGAGACTTGCTGAGGGTGGTGACAATGGAAATGCTGCCAGATAACCCACAGTGAGGAGATGGAGAAGAGTGTACAGGCCCAGGGTCACCTACCAGGGGTTACATGAGCTGGAGATAGTGGAGCGCTATAGAGTGGACAGAGACCTCCTGCAGCAAATTGTTGAGCTGTGCAGGCCACGCCTCACACACAGAACCAACAGAGGGGAACCCATCCCAGTGGAAACCAAGGTATGTGTTGGCCTAAGAATACTAGCAACAGGTACCTTCCAGAGACCAACTGGTGATATGATGGGGATATCACAGGCATCAGCCTCCAGGGTACTGCACCAGTTCCTGGATGCCATGTCAGCACATGTCGATGATCATGTATATTTCCCCAATGCCAGTGAGGTATTGGCCAGCAATATGCGTCTCTTCCAGAAAATAGCGGAATACCCTGAGGTAGTGGGTGCAATAGACTGCATGCACATATGCATCAAAGCACCAGCCGGTGAGTGGGGTAGGGCCTACATTAACCGCAAGGGCTTCCCCTCCATCAACTGTCAGGTCGTGTGTGATGCCCAGGGCATAATAATGAATGTGTGTGCTGGTTGCCCTGGGAGCTACCATGATTCCCATATCTGGCATTTGACGCAGCTGTACCAGACATTTGCCAATGGGGACATCCCACATGGACACCTAGTGGGGGATGCAGGTTATGCACTGGAGCTGTGGCTGATGACACCCATCAGAAACGCACACACACCTGAACAGGAACGCCATAATGAGGCACACGCACAAACACGTAATGTAATAGAGCGTGTGTTTGGGCTGCTCAAGTCATGGTTCCGGTGCCTGGACACATCTAGTGGAGCCTTGCAGTACTCACCAACTACATGTACCCAAATTGTCATGGTATGTGCTATGCTACATAATATGATCCTGTGAAAACAGCTGCAGCAGGACCAGCATAGGGCCAGGACAAACAGCCCCCCACTATTGCCAAGGCCATCACAGGCAGAGCGTGACTCGGAGGAGGAACAACCTGAGCCTGCTCCAGTAGGCAGAAGGAGGCATGCCCAGTACACCCTGGCCTTGGCAAAGAGGCAACGCATAGCACATACACTGGCTCAGTAGGAACCCTGGGAATGATACCCCTCTCTGACTCACTCATATAGTAACAGGGATGCCTAACATGACATAACCTGCTCTCAAACATGTACAGGGAGTGTAGTATGTGCATCCGACAGAGGCAGCCCTGCAGCACCACCTGAGGCATGATTGCCATGTGTTAAGCAATGTAACACCATCTAGTATATGCAAACATGAAGACCCAACCTAACATCTCACCCTCACCAAGCATGATGCCACACTATGAAGACAACAAGATCAAGTACAATAATTGGCTGAGGTATTGCTGTTAGTAAGGGGGAACACATGTCTGACAGCCTGGGCTGACATGCCGAGCAAGACATGATGCTCCACCTACTAGGGATGGCACGCACCCAGCACACCTGGCTGTGTAGATACTGGCAAAGGCTGCTGTTACCTCCACTGTGCCTGGAATAGGTAAGTCTGGAAACACAAACCCACCAACATAGGTAGCACAAGGGATAATAACCTGGACATAATGCTACCCAATGCCAGAAGTCTAACCTGCAAGGTGCATGCAGACCAAACCCACCACAGCATGGAGAATGGTAATATGTGTTCTGTAACAGAAACCTGGGCAAGGCCCAGAAGAGCACCCTAATACTACCAGGTTATGCATCATACCATGCTCCACAGCTCCAAAACATGGAACACACGACAATAGGAGTGTGGCTACCAGTAATTATCAAGAATAACCACACCCCCAGGTTGGTACCACAGCAAGAAGCAGCATGGACTATCCACGGGCAAGTAACACTGTCTCAAACTGTGTACCTGTTTGAAGCCTGCTACAGACCCCACACACAAACCCAGGTACCCCAGCCAGCCTTCCTGAAGACACTTCAGAGTATGAATGTCCCAACAAATACCAAACAAGGCACACACAAAGTATGACATAGGTGGCAATCCATTATGTATGGAAGAAGTAATCATGGACCTAGGGACACAAGTGGACGGTAACCTGTCATGTGACACACACATTGCCAAGGTGGCCAGGAAGACCTGCTATATTGCCCACCTTAATATGAAAGGATGCACATGTAGAGCTACAGAGGTCACTGTGCCCCCATAACCTTCCCTTATCAGGCCCATACGTGACAACTATGCCCCAGTTCGCATGTACCTTACCTTACACATGCAGCAGTCAGAAAGACCCCAAATGTACCCCACCAACAGAATAAAGGGTCCAAACATTGGACATCTGCAGCCTGGCTGAAGAAACCACAGCCCAATTCAGAAGCATACTGCACAGTCAGAGATGATGTATGCCTGATGTACAAGGCCATGTCCAATCCAGAATGAATGGACATGCTCCACTGCAGAAACCCCAAATCCAGCAGACACATCACAGTGAGATATCTGAACCTCTACACATAGATTAATAGGATGTGCTGGAAGGACAGATCCATAACCCAGAGGCTCAGGACACTCTGGAACAGAATCCCAGTCCATGATAGGCTGAGCTCCACGCACAAACTCAACAAGAGAAATCCTTTGAAGTGCATGGGAGATAGTAGGTGTACACTGGGGCCATCCCTGTGTCACATCTAGGAAAGTAAACCCTACGTGGGCATAATATGCACATTGCAAGGGGTGTTGAGACCCACTCACAGTCTGTCCGTGCTCAAACAAGGCCAGGGCAGATAGCCTAGTATGAACCTATGAACCTATGATGATACAAAGTGTGCAGGACACAAAGGATTATTACACAGCTGTCCTACCTGATGGTAGGAACCATGGTGATAATCCACAGATATGCTCTGCAGCACTCTAATATCACAAACAATACACCAAACCCACACACATTGCCAACATCCTACCTAACAGATTCTTTGCAAACTCCCCACCAGCACCTAACTGCCAAATATCTATCCCAGGAGAGTGCTGGCCCCCTGACATTGCAGATGCTGAGGTAACAGCCAACATCCACAAAGCACAGCACATAGCATCAATGGTACCAGATGGTGTCCTGGGTTGTGTCCAACAACTACTGTAAGAAGAATGGAACAGCAAATAGCATTACTGTGCACTATCAGTCCTACCACAGGATATGTACCCAAAGAGCGGTGCACAGCAACAGTGGTCCCACACCACAAAGGGGGTGCCTGAATGGATACTGCAAACTATCACCCCTCAACCCCGAATATGTAGGTTGGCAAAGTAATGGAGAGGATGATCATGGATCCCATGAATAACGAGATTGGCTACCCACAGACATTGGACCCTACCCAGTGTGGCTGTCATAGGGCAGATCCTGCCCCGTACACATGTCTGACTCATGTGAAACATGCACCAAGCCCATTGATGTGGGGAATGTTGATCACACAGCCTATCTGGACCTTGCTAAACCCTTCCATACAATACCCTAGTTGGCGGTACAGATAAGCTCACCAGCCTAACTATAAACCCCTATGCAAGTAGATGGGTTGCAAACCAGCTCAAGGACAGAACTGACCTGGCAGACATGCTGCAGCCATGGCAGACTGCAAACCAGGTACAACTGGCATCCCACAAGGCATGGTCCTGGGACCCCTCTTGTATGCTATATATGTCACATAGGTACAGGCCAACATGGAAGGACTCTGTCTGAACAGGTTTGCAGAGGACTACAAACTGGCCACCATATCAGACCCTCCAGCTGACACAAGCAACCTACAAAAGGCACACATAGAAACACACAAGTGGTGCCACAGCCATGTCAACAAGCGAAATGCAGAATAATGTATAGTCAACCCCTGTGGAAACACAGTACATGGCCAGAAATTACCACATAGGTGTTAACCCAGTAAGTACATCAGGAGTAATAAGAGACCTGGGGACACAAGGTGATAGATATCCTGCATGTGACAACCATGTGTCTGTAGTGTTTACAGAAACATACCATATACCCACCTAATCATGAAGGTAAGCACAGCTTGGTTAGGGTAGGTCAATGTGCCTCTCCAGTCATCCATCAGCAGTCTCACAATTGTGTACAATGGCCCTTCAGGGATGTACCATAGCAGATACCTGCAGCAACTGGAAAGACCACACAAATACCCCACCAGGAGGATCGCAGAGCTGTAACAGATGCCATGTGTTGCCTGAGTAAAGAAACTGCAGCTCCACAAAGTGCCATACTGCCTGGCTGGAGGTGAACTGTGCCTGATGTATAGAGCCATGACCAACCTGGTATCAATGGACATTTGGCACCATGTAAACACTGAATGCTGGTGACCTATGCAGCTGACAGGCCTGAACCCCAGCACAGACATAAACAGGACATGCTGTACTGATTGGTCCATAACCCAGAAGCTCACTCCACTCATGACTAAACTCCCACTACAGGATATCCAGGGAGTCCCTCAGTGACTGTCATCCAGAGGAATCATGATGACTGGATGGGAGATGGTAGGTGTACCCTGGATATCACCTGTATGTCATGGGTAGACAGAGGCACAGCACACTAACCGTGACATATGTCATGGCAAACACCAGTAAATATGTGTTGAAGGACAAACACTCTCTGACTAGCATTACAAATGGACTAGGGCACATGGCCATTGTTTGTCACTGTCCACACAAGTTGTGGAATACATTAACAATGTTGGACAATCATGTACTAAACTGTCCATATCTGAACGAAATGCAACATGGTCATATCTGCACAACTGGCCCTCAACCAGTCTGGTGTGCTCACTATAAACATTACAAGCAGTGATAGGACTGAAACCGATTATACTGTCCACCACAGTGAAAGTGTTGCACCAGTACACTATACAACAATGCAACTGTTTGGTCAGCAGGAAAGGATGATGACAACTGTATGCAAACTATCCCATGGCGACCCTGCAGGCACAGCATAATGCCTGTTAGGTTCAGACACACAGCAGTTGGGCAGTAAGAACACAACCTGATGTCCAACACTCAACTGTACATGTGATATATAGATGGCATCCACACACAAACAGAAATGTGGTGGTCCACAGATCCAAACATAAGGAAAGGACACACTGGGCATGCTCACACACTTAGATAAATGAGATGTGGCAGTCAAGAAGCCATACAAACTGGGAACTGGGCATGCTCACACACTTAGGCCATGTCACAGTTCAGCAGTTGCACACACATATCTGGCATTTCTATGTGTTAACACAGGAACCTCCCACAATACAGACATCTGCCCAGTGCACACAGTGAAGTTACAACAGAGACATAAGTAAAGTACTGGATCCCACTCATATGCAAACATCTCCCACAGTACACACGTTGTTTATAGAGATAGGGAAGGCTATGACAATAAACACCCACAAACAGTATATGAGCAACAGATACTTGCATCTGACAGGTAAACATATGGCGGTAGAGTGCAATACCTGACTGTTGTCCCTAGGGAATACAGAAGGCTATCCACAGTGTATTTGGCGTCTGCCTCCACAGTACAGTAGGCCACTGTGCCTGTGCAAAGTTAATGCATAGATATGCTCTCCCCCTTACTGATGGATAGTAACAGATGTACATACCTCTTCATCCATAATGATGTCAGCATACTATACATATGTCAGGAGCAGAAATTATACCCAATAATGTGAATAGTGCGCTCCGCTACTGCGTCTCTAACAAGTGTCATAACATAGTTAGATAGGGGTTTGAATCCTGCAAGTGCCCAGTGTGTGTGTGTGACTGTGTGTGGGGGAGTAGTGTGTGCAATTCCATGTGTATGAGAAATGTTCCTTTTGGCAACTATTACTACACAACACATGCTGCATATTCCACTGTCTAAACACTGATGATGTCAGTACCCTATAAGTACAGCAGGAGAAAGCAATCCCCCCAGTAATGCAAATAGTGCGCTCTGCTAATTCGTCTTTCACTAGTGTCATAACATAGTTTGGTAGGGGTTTGAATCCTGCAAGTGCCCAGTGTGTGCAATTCCATGTGGATGAGAAGTGTCCCTTTTGGCAACTATTACTACACAAAACATGCTGCATATTCCACTGTCTAAACACTGATGATGTCAGCACCCTATAAGTACAGCAGGAGAAAGCAATCCCCCCCAGTAATACAAATAGCGCGCTCTGCTAATGCGTCTCTCACTAGTGTCATAACATAGTTAGGTAGGGGTTTGAATCCTGCAGGTGCCCAGTGTGTGTGGGGGAGTAGTGTGTGCAATTCCATGTGTATGAGAACTGTCCCTTTTGGCAACTATTACTACACAAAACATGCTGCATATTCCACTGTCTAAACACTGATGATGTCAGCACCCTATGAGTACAGCAGGAGAAAGCAATCCCCCCAATAATGCAAATAGTGTGCTCTGCTAATGCGTCTCTCACTAGTGTCATAACATCCTTAAGAAGGGGTTTGAAACCTGTAAGTGCCCAGTGTGTGTGTGACTGTGTGTGGGGGAGTTGTGTGTGCAATTCCATGTGTATGAGAAATGTCCCTTTTGGCAACTATTACTACACAACACATGCTGCATATCCCACTGTCTAAACACTGATGATGTCAGCACCCTATAAGTACAGCAGGAGAAAGCAATCCTCCCAGTAATGCAAATAGTACACTCTGCTACTGCGACTCTCACAAGTGATCTAACATAGTTAGGTAGGGGTTTGTATCCTACAAATGCCATGTGTATTTTTGTCACACAGTTTGTCCATGTGTGTGGGGTGTTGTTCCCAATATTGCACAACATACATTATATCAGTAATGTCAATGCACACATGATGTATGTGTGTGCCACCTACACATATGTACCTGTGAACTGCAAGAGTTCCCATGTCCGAAGTCTGCCTCATATAAATACATGGAATATGCATCAGACAACTGTATGACTGTGGTGTTCTGTGCAGGGTCTGCATGTGGTATGTGACTATACAGTGTGGGTTGTAGATGGTGTCATCCCACAAGCGAGGAATACATGATTGGTCTGGAGCATATAGTCCACATGTTGGTGATGAACAGGTGCAGCATGTTGTCACCACTTGTGGGAGTGGTAACAAGTTGTTTCATAGCAATGCAGGGAATGAGTGATAAGAAACCTTCAGATAGGGTCTTGCAGCTAGAATAATGCTCACACTGTATGTTTGGGTAGTTGCAGTACAACCATATAATGGTGTGTGTAGAGACCGTCATATTCCCAGTATTGTCAGGAAGGCCAAGTGGGTTTCCTGGGTATGGGAGTGTGGTGTGTGCCAGGCTATGAACCTGAAGGCAGTCTAACCCACTGTGTGCTGCACATGGAGAGGCTCTGATGCTTTGTGCAGTGCCACTAACCTGGGGGTGTGTGTATCTGAGGTGCCTTTGGATACATCCCCCCTGTTCTGTTTTGGTGCATGTGTAGGGGATGACAAGCATGGTATCAGGAATGACCTGGCACTGATGGTGTGCATCTCGGAGCCTTGTACCAGGAGTCTGTTACTGCATGGATATTGCTGTACCCCATGCTAAGGACAGTTTCCAATGCATGCATCTTGAGGTTTACACTGCTGCTGTTGAGTAGCATTGTTATTAGTGTCCCATCCCATGTGATACCTGTGTAGGTGGCTATGTAATGTCAGCCTTGCATACAAAGGCACTATGTGTGTAGCAACAGCCTCTGCCAATATACAATGGCCCATGGGTGACAGGTGCAAGCTGTCCCAAGCAAAGCAATGTGGCATGTCCAGCATGTAATCCCACACTGACAGGCATTGGATCCCCTTTGGATGTCACTGAAAGATACGTTAAGTGCAGAAACCGATGATCCTGTCCACATATTGTGGCAGCATTCATGGTGAGGGTGAGATGCTACTCAAGGTCAGGGTCATACCAGCCTGTGCCACAAGCTCAGAGAGCCCCTCTATGTCCCCTAACATGTAGTCCAGGGAGGTGTGTCAGAGGTCATACACACTGGCACAGACAATGACTGAGTCATACTTCTACATGCCTTGGAGTGACCGCTTTGCTTGTGTTATGTGGTGGATCATAGTGCCCGACGGGCAGCTCAGCGTGACTGTCACCTTGTTCAGCCTGGGAGCAGGACCACCGTGTATGTGACAGCAGAGGTACCTCATACAACCGTAGCAGGTGTGTTGTCTAGCTGTATGGCCTGACACTGTTTGGCACACAGGCTTTGTGAGCTATGTGTTGCATGTGCTCTGCTCTGGCGTAATGTTTGCTTGTGTGTCTGCTTTGCAGGTGTCAGCTGCTCAGGCAGGATGCTATTCTGAGAGCCCAATAATGTACCTGTGTGTGTCTGTTTTTGGATTGTGGTCGTGGCAGGTCTATGGGAGACTGATACTGTATTCACTGTAGTATTCCACTCCACCTGACAGGGAATGCCAGTGCTGTGTAAACAGAGCTTAGCCCCACAGTTTGGCTATGTGGTTGCATCTCTCACATGTGTTGTACATGTATGGGAAGGGGATAGGGTTGTCTGTGTACATGAGGCAGCTGTAACATTGCCACGTGACTCACAGATTCACCAACTGGACCTGAGAGTAGATCGACAGGTGACCTTTGCACATGCTACCATAGCATTGTGACTCCCATACTAAGTAACGACACATAGGACCAATGGGGAACAAGGTACTCAAGGTGACTATGTGAGGGTGTAGTGCTCCTGATTTGTTAGTGCTGGCATATATGAATGCTGTCTTGAGCAAATGTGAGGTAAGTCATATGCAATGTGTTACAGGCAAGCTACATGCAAACAGGACAAACAGTGACGTTCTGTCAAGTGACACATGGACAGCAGTACAGTGAGCAACACAGATGTCACTAGGGATCCACAGAGGCACTGTATATCTGCACTGCAGGTGGAATCAGTGTTTCAGGAACATAACAGGCAAACATGCATACAAACAAAGCTACAGTCAGCAGGCCTGTATGTAGACTATGCTACAACAAACAAGGTGTACGACTTCCAGTATGTAACAGTGCATATATGCAGGCACTCTAAGCCAGTACCCAGACATTCCCAGGTCAGACGGGCTGGGTCCAGCCGCACCCCCCACAAGTGTATAGACCACGTACCTTCGTAATGTTGAATAACTGGCCTGATATCCAAGTGCTCATACCTGTAATAATACACATGTCAAATAACAGACACTGAGCCCTCACTCAGCAGTTCCAGACTTAGTATGATGTATACTACCTGTCCTGGCACCACAGTATCCTTGACATGTATGGACACTCTCCCTCCTGTCATAGTTAGTTCTGTGTTTTGGTGCTGTTATGCATGGTATGAGGTGTGACCTTGTAGTGCTAGTGTGCTCTTGTGAGCCTTGAACCTGTTGTGTAGTACTGCACAGATGTCAACATCCTGAAACATCTGCATTGCAGAGTCGTGTGTGGACAGCATGCAACTCGCAGCTGACATGGCCATCATTGAGTATCAATATGTACATTGTTGTATCCCCTGTGCTACCTATGTAGGTGGCCATCCCTTCACAGCCTCACCACCAGTATGCAAAGATGTGCAGACAGAACACTGTGGTAATTACTATGGGTGTACAAAACAATGCAATGACATTCATACTGTAACTGCATCAGGCATGCTGGTATATACCCACAATGCCATAATGACACTGTACTGTTGTCAACATCATACTATTACAATACGTCTATGTAGTCACCCTGTGCATCAGCACCATGTTAACCTGTTCCTGCACCGATTTTACAGATTGCAGGAGGTGGCACAGTTTCATCATATGCACAGGGTGTGTACCTGGTATGCCTGAGTCTGCCACTGATACAACCAATTGACATGTCTGTGTGTGTTTGTTGGTGAGGGACAGCAGTACAAGATGGGGCAATGTTGATGCAGTGTGTGCGTGTATGCGGTAGCCCTAGGTGTTATCACTTTGCATGTGTGTATGAATGCACACAGTCCCACCTCATGGCTGCCATATACAGGTGTTTGTGGACAGCCACAGACTGTACCTGCCAGGTCATACAGATCACTGTCCATGGCCACGGACATGGTACCTGTGCCTGGCAGGGGTGCTACGGACCGTATCAGGTACCAAGCCAGACTGGGTACTGTCATCAGAAGCAGGTGTTTGTTGACTGGAGACAGGTCCCTGTTGGGACTGTCCATCGCCACATGCACGTGGTCTCCTGGGGCAGTCTGATGACAGCACAGACCCAGCATTGCTGGGGCTGCTGCTGGCACTATGTGAGCGGCCACGGCCCTGTCATCCGCGACGGCTGCCAGCTGCTGCTGTTGCTGGCATATGGCCACGTCAATGCCTCAACCGTCCACCATTGCCCTGGCTCATGGACATATAGTTGTGGAACAGATCTAATGTGTCCCCCCAACGTCTGTCAATGACCTCGGTGAAGTTGCGGATGGTAGCCGCAACATCACGCATACTGTCACTCATGGCTGTGCGACATGCTCTCAGCTCCCTCAGACCCTGTCTGGTGTACCGTTCCATACGTGACTGTGCCTGCATTACAGGCTGAAACATAGCTGGGGTTGCAAGACCTCTGTGGGCACGTCTGACAGGGGCGGTACGCCCATGGATGCTCCCACGAGAACCCATGGACGTCTGCCTGTGTGGTACCGTGTCAGGGCCCTGGCCATGGCTGCAGTGTGGGGATGCATGTGCCACCAGTACCACATTTCCCTGGTCAATGCCCACTGTATCCTGTCCATCACCTAGGGGCATTGGTGACAAAGGATGTATTGGCAGGATGACTGTGCGCATTGATGGGGTCGACAGCTGTGTAGTGTCAATTGGCTGACCAATGACGGACCCTGGCACACCTACCTGTGCCATTACACAGGTATCATCATCACTATCCACAGCAGCTGATTCAGGTTCCCTGCTGCACGACACCAGAGCAGCACCAGAACCTGTGGGAGTAAGACAGGAAACACAGTTTACAATGTGTACACAATGCCACCACTGATGCACACATGCGCACATGCACACATGGGCACATGCACACATGCACACATGGGCACATGCACACATGCACACATGCACACATGGGCACATGCACACATGCACACATGCACACATGGGCACATGCACACATGCACACATGCACACATGCACACACCTCAGTATATGAGATATCAACCCACAGACACAAACACACCTGCAATCAAACACATAGCACTACTGCTTCAGCCTATTATTACTATTAGTATACAGAGTAGTGAAGGTAATGGTATTACACACTCACCAGCATGGATAGGCTGCCTTGCTGTTACACCAGAGGGACCTGCGGAAAAGAGACATTTATCGTCAGTGGACACAACTGTGCCATTGATACTGTGGGCATGATACAGTTCAGTAGTGCAACAGTTAGCTTCCACAGGTGTAGTGCAGATAATGAGGTTATCAGTAATGCACAATAATTACCAAGATTACAGCTACAAATCGAGGACACACCCCACACATGCATAACCTAACAGTGTACAGAATGGTCAACTATACACATGGCATGTTACCTGCACGCTCTGTGTCCTGCTGCTGTGTCACTCCAGCCTCCATCATTACACATGTATGCTGTTGTTGTTGCTGCTGTGCTGGAGCCACAACACTCAGGAGTAGTCCCTCCAGTCTGGTGAGGGGGGGATGTCTAGCCACCCCACCACCTGTGGCAAGCTGCTGCCTGTGGATATCCGACACACGCTGATGGACATTTCTAATTAAATCACTGCAGTGATGGCGTACCTGCTCATATGTCTGGTTATGTGTGCCTATGTCATTTACCTGACGGACCAGGTCTTGCCACAGTGCAGCCCCCTCCTTCTGGTTCCTGCTGGTGCGGGAAAAGAGTACAGTGAAATCCCGCACCAGGCTCTGGTGTATCTCCTCCTCCTCTGCAGCGGAGTAGACTGGGTTCTGCTGGTGAACCATGGCCCTGAAAAGGAGAAGGGAAATATGTCAGCAATATCTGTCAGCAGACTATAGCACACATAATACACATAATACTTGACTGCAGTGATATAACTTAGGCACCATATATAGCATCTGTCTGTCTATTAGGGGATACACATGTACATGACCAGATATCAGTGCTCATCTGACAACTGTGCAACAGTACCTGGCACACTCCATACAACAGACTAGTATACTGCAGCAGTCAACGCACTGTTTCAGGTACAATACACAACCTCACACTGCGGGTTTGAATCAAGGTACTGTATGGGGAACATTATCAGCCCATGCACTGCACACAATGCACGTTACATATTTCACTGGTAATGCACACTACTCTTACTTGCCATAACCCTACCTACACCACAGTGACATACAGGGTAACACAGCACAACATATGGCAATGTAGTATGTGTTGATCGCAATACCCACACACCTGTCTCTGGCCTCACACCAAGGACACACACTACCATGACAGACAGACAGTCATGGTGAGCAATCACACCAGTACACAACATGCACCCAGTCACTAGCACACTCATTCCACCTCACATATTCCATTTGCAATGTGTTCATGGGTGTGCATTGTGTCCTAGGTAGGTAGTGTGCTTTTGGCCCTGGGCCTACAGCAGCATACTGTTATGCTAACCTGCCCCTTGTGACACATGTGTTATGATCGTACCTGCTCCTTACAAACAGTTAAACAGGGTGACTCATATGGCATATTACCTATCAGCATAACATTCAGCAGGGTATGTCTGACATCTACTCATGGGGAGCCTTGCTTCTTAATTCTGTGTGGTCTACTACAGGGTATGTCATATCTGTGGGTAGGGTCCCGTATCTCCACCATGTGCTCTATACTGCAGTGACAAGGATGACAGACATAGGTAATTTGTGTTGTGGATGTTGGAAGTGTTACCATGGTTGGTAGACAACTGTCATGGGTGTGACCGAACTATGTATATCCAGCAGTGGTAACCTCTATGTAGGTAGTCTGTGTGCGCTCTGTGGTGTTTGAGTGCATTGACACAGTTACTTGCATATGTCTGTGTCCTTCACCATATCTGTAGGTGTCATGGGAGGTACATACCGTGTAGGACATTGTGGGGTGTGCAGGGGTACAGTGACCTACATGTCCATAGCTGACACACCATGTCCACTGACACATTCCATGTACAGGTATTACAGGACAAGTGTGCCACTGTGTATATTGATGTGGAGCTTATTGTACACTTGTTGACCCTGTTCTCCTCTGATGCATGCAGTGGTGGGCAGGCATGTACATATGTGGTGGTTACTGGTGTCAGTGTTTTTGAATGGGGTATGGTACTCCAGTATCCACACTGGTGTTCACTCCATGCCTGTGACACCAGGCACCTGTAGCAAGACATCTGCACACATGTGCCTCACACAGTCTACATATGTATATATATATATGTATATATATGTATTGATATATTTATATCTGTATATGGATATATATCTGTTTGTATATATGTTTATATAATATGTATATATATATATATGTAGATATATACATATAGATGTGGGGAGAGACGGGGAGAGAGTGAGAGAGAGACACAGGGTGAGTGTGAGTGTGAGGGGGTGGGACAGAGAGTGAGAGATAGTCATATACAGACATATCTGTTGTCAGTCAGATCTATCTGTATATGTATAAGTCTCTACAGATATCTGTATATGTATGTGTGTATTACATATATCTGTACGTACATATTCTACCAATCTTGATGTCTGTGCAGTAAGTGAGAACCTGGTTCAAGGCTCCTGAGAGCACACCAGCGGTACCAAGCTATACCCCGTATCATGCGTTTTGGCCCCAGGACTCGGGACAAAACAAAAAGGGAGGGGGGTGTCCATATTCATGGAGGACACACACACCTCCACGTTAGTGGCAACACATGAAGCATCACAGACCATCCAGGTGCAGATAACCATAGGCAAACCTGCTATACAACTGGTAGCATGTTACAGACCACCCTCCCAATCTCAGGGACCACAGTCAGCCTTCCTGTAGACATTGGAAGATATGAATGTCCCACCACACGCCATCATATTGGGATACTGCGACTACTCTAACATACACTGGGTGCATTATTCTACCCCAAACACCCTAGCACAAAGGTTCCCGGAATTCACTATGTCAAATGCAATGGAACAGCTAGTCACCTCTCCCACAACAGGAGATAATATGCTAGACCTGATCATCACAAACATGGGGACAATGTGCTACACACTGGAAGTATACCCCTCACTAGTCACATCTGCCCACAGACTAATCCTCCTGGATATACATATCCCACCTCCCCCACAGCACAAAAGACTACAGTGGGAAACCTCTCACATGCCGACTTTACACGTCTTATAACTGAGTTGGTATCCTTATTGCCCACTGGGCCAGTGTAATCCACTTCCCACAATGCAGACACCTTCACATATGCTTCTACAGACATCTCCAAGAATGCATGGATCATGCAGTCACAAATGAAACCATGACCCTCTCCACCAAGGGCAGGCGTCCTGTCTGGTGGACCCCAGCATTGAACAAATTGTATAACAACAGAAGGTAGCTACTGCACAGCAGAGCATACTTCCATAGAGCTACGGCATCTGTCATCAGCAGTAGTAGAAAGATATGTTTTGTCGTACAAACATGCAAGGCCAACAATGAGAGGGACATCGCTATGGTCACTACAGATAACCACAAGGCCTTCCTCTGCTATGTTACACACCTGGGTGGGAACCCTCAGTTGTGTTCACAGTCAGTTCACAGTGACATATGCTACACTGAACACACAGATAATGCCAACAGTCTGGCAGACAGGTTCAGTGCATGTTTCTCCCCTCCCTCACCCACACATGTGGAATTACTTATCCCAGCTGACTGTAACCTCCCTGTCATCTCAGATGTCCAGCTAGGAACCACCCTCAGCGGAGCTGTAAACACAGCATCAATGGGACCCAACAGTATTGCAGGTTGCATGCTACGTGAACTGCAAGAGGAGATACACATGCACATTACATGCTATTCAGCCA
Source organism: Protopterus annectens (assembly GCF_019279795.1). Taxonomy (NCBI): domain Eukaryota; kingdom Metazoa; phylum Chordata; order Ceratodontiformes; family Protopteridae; genus Protopterus; species Protopterus annectens. Next base: position 560,230,373 of record NC_056734.1, read on the forward strand.
TAGCCTTACTACAGCATATGTACCCGGACACTGGCATACAGCAACAGTAGTCCCACTCAACAAAGGAGGCACCTCTACAGACCCTGGTAACTACCGCCCCATAATCTTAACCAGCCTGGTCTGCAACACTATGGAAAGGATCATTATGGTACCCATACACAGAGACATTGGGGACTTAGACACTTGATCCCACCCGGTTTGGCTTTGTAGAGGGCAAATCCTGCCTTATGAACCTGGTTGACCTTTTCAAATCAGTCACTGCAGCCATTGCTGAGGGCACAGCGGTCCATACAGCCTACCTGGACTTGCCTACAGCATTCGACACAATACCGCACTCTGCCATCATAGACATGATCAACAGCTGACATGTAACTCCATATGTCACATGATGGGTTGCAAACCAGCTAACGGATAGAAACCCTATAGTCAACCTCACTGGTGCCATGTCAGACTCAGAGCCAGTCACATGTGGTGTCCCACAGGGCTCTATCCTGGGACTGCTCATGTTCGGCATATCATTCTCAGATGTGGAAGCAGACATGGGAGGGTAGTGGCTGACAATGTTCAAAGATGACTGCATACTAGGCGCCATAGGCGATACACCTGCTGACACATACATCCTACTGACAGGCCTCACAGACACCAACAACTGGTGCCAGAGTCATGGCCTGACACTGCATGCCACGTAATGTATACTCATACCCTTTTGGATGGACAAGGTACCTACATATTATCACATAGACAATAACCCACTGAGTACAGACAAAGTAATCGGAGACCTGGTGACACTGTGCAATGCTGACCTCTCATTTGACACCCACGTTGCCAAAGTGGTTGGATGGACTTCCTACCTTGCCCATCTTATTATGAAGGGATTCCCATCCACATCAAAAGGGGTCATTGTACCCCTATACTCCACCCTTATCAGGCCCATGACTGTGTACTATGCCCCATTTGGTATGTACCTCACCTGGCACTTGCAACAGCTAGGGGGACCCCATGAGTACATCACCAGGAGGATCAAGGGTCTGCAACAACTGTCATATGCTGCCAGACTAACGTAACTCATGCTCTATTCCATAGCATACTGCCTACGTAGGGGTGATCTGTGCCTGATGTAGTAGGCCATATCCAATCTGGTAGTGATGGACATGTTCCACCTCATACAATCCAAATCCATCAGAAGCACAACAGCTACGGATTTAAACCTCAGCACACATATGAATAGGACATACTGTAGGGACAGATCCATCACTATGAGGCTTCCCATACTGTGGAACAGGATCCCAGTTCATGTTAGGCAGAGACCCTCACTGACACTCTTCATGTGCATTCTTGACAAGTGGATGGGAGATTATAGGTTTACAGCAGGGGTCTTCTCTGTGTCACTACTAGACAGAGGCACAGTAAACTAATGCTATTATGTAGGGGGGGGTCTTCACTGTGTCACTACTATACAGAGGCACAAGTTTCTAAATCTATTCTATACACTGTCTGCAGATAGCCTAGTACTAAACTATGCCACTGTGAAACTATATCTGTCTATGTATTTCTACATCCCTCTCTATGTATACGCATATGCATATTATATATATATATATATATATATATATATATATATATATATATATATATATATATATATATATATATATATATATATATATATATATATATATATATATATATATATATTTACTCCTTTTTAGTTCCACATATGTATACACACAGTAACGTACTGCTGAGCACCCATTACTGTACAACCTACTTGTACATTGCACTACAACCTACATTGCTATGTGCACATAGTTACTGTCACATACATATGTATGTGGAGCCTTCAGTGACAGTTTCAGTATGTCCCCGTCCCTATGCAATTCCTCATATACATAGATACAGACCAATAACACATCTAGAGGGTTCACAGTATGTAGAGTATTATAGTAGTACTTTACATTACCTGTGTTTGTTGCAGCTGTTTGTGTAGGCTTGCAGTTGCTTTGCCTGCTGTCAGCCTCTTTGCTTTGTTGTTTCAGTTTTTTTTTCTTTCTCTTTCTTTCTTTCTTTCTTTCTTTCTTTCTTTCTTTCTTTCTTTCTTTCTTTTTTTTTTTTTCTCTCTCTCTCTCCCTCTCTCTCTCTACCTCCAGCGGGTGCAATGACAGTATTGCATGTGTGGACAGGGAGTACAGGATGCTTTTGTAGGTATCTGCACATGTCCATGTGATGGCCTCTGCACCAATTGTTAGCCAGCATTTACTAATTGCATGCAGCCTGTTGTGTAGTGATTGCAGTTCTCACTGTGATTACAGGCCTGTGCTATAAAAAGGTCTGTTAGGTAGGTGTAGCCCTTTCAGATTATCAGGGTGGGGACCATGCTGGTTTGTTGTGGACACTGTTCTGTGAGTGTAAGGGTTGGTATGTCTCTCATATTTCAGGCTGTGTTGTAGACACTGCAATGCATGTTGTTCTGTAAGCTGAGTATTCCTTCCTCCAGTGTCCTGTTCTCCATGTGTATGTAAACTGACACCTATGACTAGTAATACTGTGTATATGGGTGTGTGTGCTTTCCTGTGGGGATTGTGGTGTAACTGGTATATAGCAGTGGCTCTTGCAATCTGTTGCTATGGCTTCAATATTTGGCCTTTACATTCACTCCTTGTATGCCTGCTAGGTGTCTTTCCTGTAATGTGTTGCTATGGCTTTCCTATTTTCCATTTACATTCACAGCTTGTAATGCTTGCTAAATCTATTTGGCCAGCAATTCCCTATGTGTTTGTTGTGGTAGGGTGTTACTGCATGCAGTATGGTCTGGCCATGGTGTGGGCCTTGACACTTACAGGGGTATTTGATCATGCTGCTGAGCAGGCCTCAGATACTTTCCGGTGCATCTTTTATCAGCCTCATGGAATGGTACATAGCAGTGGGTTACTCCAGTGACATATTCTGATACTCTGCAGTTGTGACTGTGGGTTATTTCAAGCATATGTATTAGTACACCATTTGTGCCGTGCAGGTGGTGCATACCTTCAGTCAGTCATAGTTACCATTGCATGTGTAGTTACACCTTTCTGTCTACTGTTAGTATATTTGACAGGGTGTCAGTGGGGCACAGTTGACATTTGTTTTCACATCAGGGACATCCCTGTAACTCAGTCACAGTTGCTATGTCTGAACTCTTAACTATTCAACTATGGCAGTGTTTATCCTGCTCTGAGTATGTGTGTGGCTTGCCAGATGCTACTGTGACATTATTACCTAGTAGCTACCAACTAGCATGACTGTTTCTCAGCACACAGTACTATTTTACAAATCCACTAGATTTGACAGTAAATATACATGACATGCTTTGTGTACTAGACTTACTATATTCCCTTTACATTAATTCCTACTATTTTATGATATATTTCTTTCAGCACAATGTTCTTGTATAGCACTCATGGCTTAGTGGTAAGTCATGCAGACTAGTGTTTCCAAGGTGCTGGGTTCGAGACTGAGGGAGGTATTTTATTTTGCTGCTGAGAAAACTACAGGCCTTGTCATTCAGAGTGACTAAGGCACTTTTAAGCAGTTGTAAGCGGGTTAGCGCTGGTTTGCGTGGAGGTCGCGCATGCGCACTGCCGCTTAGCTTCGCGCACACCCGCTTACTACTGCTTAAAAGTGCTTACTCTCGTGCACATCCGCGCTATTTTCTTTGAAAGAAAAGAAAATGGGGAGATAGGAAAGTGGTGATAAAGGGGTCACAAAGAGGGTAGGACAGTAGGGAAACAAGCTCGGGTTTTGCAGGAAGGATGTAGGAAAGGCCCATAGCTGCTCATTTCTTCGCCAGCAACAGCTGTGCATATGTTTGTAATTTGGTGTGAAATTTGAAACCTTCCACCCCTGAGAGAGGTGTGAGGACAACAATAATATTTGTTGTACAGCCAATTGTAATTGCCAGTTTACATGTCCAGCAGACATGTGTGCAAAATGGGCAGCTATGTATGGGGCGTAATTTTTTTGTGGGTACAGAGTGCCCTTTTTTTTTTCAGGTGAGAGTGGTATGTCAGGTACAGGAAGTCGGTATAGCTGGGGAGGTAGGTAGGGGAGGTTAACAGACAAGACAAACAAGATGCATACAGGGGCGGTGTATGACACATGTGGGGGTTTACACAATTGACGGGGATGGATGTTTGGATATCTCGAGCCCATGAGCCCACAGATGGCAACAGTGGAACTGAGATCCCCACCCATGAGCAGTTGCCACTGTGCCTTCACTGCCCAGGACGGGGCTGTGCTGGGGGCTGTGTAGGCCGGGCAGCAGGCACACCCGTGAGTTGTGCCACCCATGCCTCAAGCTGGCGTAGGGGCCCAAGCACAGCGTGCCAGATCTCCCTATGCACCACAGTCCGGACACTATGGAGAGTGAGTGGATGTTCTCCTCCAGCCATGCTTGCAGAGGGGGGAAGAGCCCCATCCCCTGCAGTGCTTCCACCCGCAGGTGGCACAGGGCCACCGGAGGCGGGTCCGGCCTGGGCACTACTGCCAGGTGCACTCGCCAGTTGAGGTGGGAGAGGTGGGTCCACTGGAACCCGCCTTCCCTGTTGTCCTATGTTTTGCATTATGTTATGACAGTTTGGGTTAGTAACGTACAATACCATTCACAATTAGTTGTAACAGCATGCATTAGTATTCCCATTAACCAAACACCCATAAATTCAAGCCATTGAACAGCAAGCATAACACATGCATAATTTGAACAGCAATACACAATCCAACAACATGCAGGGTTGATTGATGGCAACAGGCCATCAGGTTTGGATGTATGAACAGGGCACATGCATCAACGTACATGCAAATATGTATGAACCAACAGGACAAATGTCCAGGGGTGTTAATTGTGAATGCACATACCCATTTCACGTGGAATGGATTATTTGTGGTTATAGGGTAGGGTGAAGAAATATTTCATTAACAACTTCAAATACCTATACATATGCTGTACATTTCTACTAGCTGCAGATATATACACACTACAGGTCTGCCTACAGTTTCCTATGTGATAACTACTTCAGGTTGGTGATAGGAATGTTACTGCTACATCAATATACATTTCATATTTATTCATACACATTCATATCTGGCTCTGTTCAGCTACATCATCCTGCTACATTTGCTTTATATAGCTATAGACAACTGTGGATGTTTGGTATTTCAGACAACCATACTATCTGCATATTGCAGACTGAGAGCAACTTATCCAGATTTTGGGACACACATTCCAGCTTCAGTACTGTTTTCAACACATGTTGCTGTTTGGTTCTGCCTGTCACATTCATTTCATTCTGTACTGACTGCAGTATACTTTATTCAGGAGTTATTACTACTTTATTGGTGGATTCATACCTCTTTCTCACACTCTCTCACTTGTTTTATTTTTACAATTCAGGATGGTGCTTAATTCTAGGCTTTATTGACATGTTTTACCTTTAGTTATAACAATCCTTTCCAACAGTCTCACTTATGTCATGTTTCAGAATTTCAACAGGGATATATTTCACACGTGTTTTACTCAGCTTCTGCAGCTGTACTTTTCAGCCTGCTGCAGGTTATGTACTATTATATTACAGGTGGGACATCTTTATTTCAGACTTGTTTCATTTTTATGTTTGGATTACAGGCTGCATCACACTTTTGTAATCAAGCAATACTTGCAAACTCTCTTACACTGTTACTTGCACATTTCATTAATTAGTGACTACACTGCACTCTTTTGCTAACTGTCATACTTATATATTTATTTACAGTTACAGGGAGAGAATTACTGACCTGCCTAATGGCGCAACCGCACCAGCCTATCGCCATAGGCTCGACGGTTCGCAGAATGGACACCTGCAGCTGTAATATAAACAAAGTAATATTGGAATACACATCTCCATAATATCAGCTAGGTTAATTTTTTACATAAATAATTACATGTAACTTACTCAGTAGTGGGGCGTTGGGCATTTGCCGGGCCTCCTGGATCCAATGGTTCAGTTGGTCCTGCTTCCGTCTCTTCAGGTCTGCATGGTGGTGACGGACCTGCTCACCAGTCCTTGGTATTCCTGTGGCACTGGTGAGATCATGTGCCAACCGGTCCCATGCCTCAGCCCTATATGCTCCCCACAGGACCTGGCCCTGCATGAGTTGGGCCTCATGATTATGGACGAGGAGCTAAACCATATATTTGGACTCCTCAACACCCCACCTCTGTGCTCGGAAGCAACTACCCTCTCCTACACCTAACATCCTGGCTGCAAGTCGGTTCCACAATCGGTTATGCTGTGTATTCCCGCCTATGGGGCTTATATATGCCGTTTTTCCCGCACTTATCTGTGATTGGCCATTTTGGAATTGTATCAGCTTCACAAAACCTGCTTTGTCATGCTCCTCTTTCTATTCATTCCTATATATATGCTATTACTGCATTTCTCAGTGCAACTGTCATGGCTTAGTGGTTCAGTACTTTGACTATGGTGCATGGTATCCTGGGTTCGAACCTGGCCATTGCTTTTTATATTTTATGACTGTCTACACAGGCTAGGAGGTGTGTCTGTGTAAAGGCAGTTTTGATACAGCTTGCTCAACGTTGCCCGTCAGTTAGCTTGTTGGCGCGGTGCGCAGCTCCGCACAAATGGATCATGCTGATTTACGCGTGGTTTGGCTGTCAGCACGCATATTACGCTCAACTCAGCTACAGGCACACAGTTTCAGCGTGTGAAAACGCTGCTCAACCCCGGGCACTCATTTTACACCTATTAAACCACTGCATACCTACGGGCACTCATTTTACACCTGTTGTAACACTGCTCACCTACGGGCACTCATTTTACACCTGTTAAAACACTGTTCACCTACAAGCAGATATCCTCAACTTGTTAGACTGTAGCTCAGCTATAGGCACATCTGCCATTTTTTTTTTTTTTTTTTATCTCACATTTCTTCAAAATACATGGCCCATTCCATTACATTTTACATAAAATATAATTTTATATATGTACATATATGTCAGGGACTTGTTTCGTGCTTATTTCACTAAAAATAAAAATTGATGTTGTGGGGGCTCGAACCACGACTGCCTCCTCATCAGCTGACGTCTCTACCGCTACACTATTGCTTCTTGGCTTACTTTGCATATTTAGTTCTTATATGCTTTTCCACTGACTGCTAACTGTGGCTAAGCGCCGGGCATGCCCGCGCAAACGAGCGCACTCACGGGCAAACATCTTTACAACTTATAAAAAAATATATAAGATGTTCATTTATACATTTTATGTTCATAGTCTGTGGGGGCATGTGTTGTGTTGTGTTTATTCACATTTATACGGACTCTGTCGTGGGGGTTTACTTTCGGGACTTTTACTCTTCTGGGGGCGTGTCCATTTGCAGGGCTCACCTTACGGACACACCCCCTACTGTCTTACACGGACCGTGTTAGACTTAGGTGTGATTCAGCATGCCCTCATGCATATGAATGACATGCTGACGTCACACCATTTAACTGCAGCCTCCATGTAAGCCTTGTAACTCTTACACGGAGGCTTCGTGAATCCTGCCCACTGTTTTGTGCAGGTGATAAAGGATTATGTTAAAAGGAAAGAGTGGAGGGGAATGGATAGAATGCTTCTGGAAAGGGTGTCTGCTTCATATAAATCTTTAGGAAATACTTCTTCAAAGAGCAGGGCGAGTTGACTCTGAAATCTTCTTTCTTGAAACGGTAATACAGTAAAAGTTGTCTTAAGGGTTCAATGATGCACAGGACATAGCAAGAAAAGGACTTGGCAGTGAGAGGAAAGGTACATCTGCAACATTCAGACAACATTTACAGCCTGTTGATATCCCAAAATAATTTTGTGTGTGTATGTATGTGCATGTGTGTAGGAATTTTCATTTATTTATTTGTCATTTATAGATTACATAGATTGAGGGAAGCCGCAGTTTCCTCTGGGTGCTCCGATTTCCTCCCACACTCCAAAGACATGCTGTAGGTGGATTGGACACTCTAAATTGGCCCTAGGCATGTGTGTGTGTGTGTGTGTGTGTGTGTGTGTGTGTGTGTGTGTGTGTGTGTGTGTGTGTGTGTGTGTGTGTGTGTGTGCATGTATTTCCTGTGGTCGCATGGGTTTCCTCTGGGTGCTCCGATTTCCTCCCACACTCCAAAGACATGCTGTAGGTGGATTGGACACTCTAAATTGGCCCTAGGCGTGTGTGTGTGTGTGTGTGTGTGTGTGTGTGTGTGTGTGTGTGTGTGTGTGTGTGTGTGTGTGTGTGTGTGTGTGTGTGTGTGTGTGTGTGTGTGTGTGTGTGTGTGTGTGTGTGTGTGTGTGTGTGTGTGTGTGTGCCTCCTATGGAAGGTTGGGCACCGGGCTGGCCACTCGACACTGTAAAACTCCACTGCCAATCATGAGTGGACAGGTGATCTGCTGTGGCAACCCCTAACTGGGAAAAGCCAAAAGAAGAAGACACTATTCAAACTTAATATAGATGAATGGATGGGTAACCACAAATTCACCCCTGTGTTAGCTCCCTTGTCCTTCGTGGATAAGGGGCAACATGAAAATATTCTTCTCATATCTTGGTTATTCATACTTAAAACATAAGGGTTAAGGTCTTCATGGAAATGTATGGCTAGGATTATGAAGATCCTCAAGAAGCAATAGCCTAGTAAGTACCTATGAACTCATCTACTGATGAGGCCATAATCAAAGTACAGCTGATAGGGAGGGAGGCCCTGATGACAAAAGCAGACATAGAAATGACCTTTAGGCATCTAACAATACACATATAAAAACAGGGGTAGCTAGGCATTCAGTTCAAAGGCCTATATTACATGTATAGGTGTATGTCTGTGGGCTGCTCAATAGCCTATGCAAGTTTTGAAATATTTAGCATCTTTATACACTGGACAGAAGTACAGCAGGAAGGAGAAGACAACATAATACACTACTTAGATGATTTTCCTTTTGTTTGTTAAGCAACTTTGGGACACTGTAAATAGGCAGTGGTAAGCTTTGAGTAGATATCCAGTGAGCGAGGACTCCCTTTGGTAGAAGATAAGGTAGAAACTCCAACCATTAAAATTGCATTTCTGGGGCAAGAAACTGATAGTGTAGGGGAACTATGCTGACCAAGAGAGAAAACTGAGAAACTACACAAAGCATTGGAGTGTATGTTGCCGAAAGAAAATATCACACAAAAAACTGCAGGAATTGACAGGGCTGTTGAATTGTGCATGCAGGGTGATCCCAATAGGTAGATTATGAGAAAGCTAGTAGTTAAAGGGGCAGGGTACACAAAGCCACATCATACGATCAGGGTCACAAGGAACATGAAATGCGGCTTAGAAATATGGCTGCAGTTTATTTAACAATTTAGTGGAATAGCCCTATGTTAAATGATAGCAAAGAAGGTGAGACAGAAGTATTCACCAATGCAGCTAAGGGAATAGGTTTTGTTGTACACTTTAAAGGTAAGTGGGTCAGCAGTACATGGCCATAGGCAATCAGTAGTACAGACCAAGTGACAAGAGCACAGCTGTAGTGCTTTCCAGTATTTGTTACAATGGAACTGTGGGGACTACAGGTGTCACACAGAGGAGTCAAACTCAGATCAGACAATACAAGAGTTGCATACATGGTGAACAACCAAATGAGAGACAAGGGGGTTCTGGGAAAGCTGCTGAGACATTTCACACTTCATTGCTTAAAATGAAATGTGAGAGTCAGAGCTCAGTGTTTACAGGGGGTATAGATAATGGACTGGTTGTTTCCCTTTCTTCTTCACAGTGGTCCCAGTTCAGGAGACTGACACCAGAATCAGCTCCACTACTGGGGCAGGTATAGTGGATTTATGGGATTTGTGAAATCATGAGAATAACAGCTAATCATTAACTCCCTCAGTACAAATTTAAGAAGGGCATACAAAAAGGAGATAGAGCAGTTCATAAACACAAGAAAAGAGCAAGGCTAGATAGTGCAACAATAACAATCATGCAGCTGAAACTATATATCCTGGTAATGCTAGCAGCTGCATGCAGAAAGGAGGGCAGATGTGGAGTATGGTAAACTATTTGGCAAGGAGATACCAGGGTTACTCAGAGAGAAGATCCCTTATTAGTCCTGCAATAATGCAGTGCTTATGAGATAAATAGTCAAGGGTGTATTATAATGAATGTGAGGTGTGCCTTTTAAGAGCTTGTCTTTTGAAAGCTTTCTGTTGAGCATTAAAATAGTCAAAACTAGTGCGGCCAAATGGCAGAAGTAGGCATCATATAATTTGTATTCACAAGATGCAATAGTTTAAGGCAAGGAAGTAAGTGTATGGGTAGCCAGGCCAAAGACTGTCCAAGAGTCAAAAGAGCAGTGGATATGGTTACAGACCCCATCAATCACAAAGTGAGACAGCACAATGTCTGCAACAATATTAAGGAAAGAGAGGCACTAAAAAGGGTTGACTTTTTATGCCATTAGAAGAGCACCCCACTTACACAGTTTCGGGTGATGGCAGTACTAAAGGGAACAGTCAGGTTCCGCAAAAGATAAACCATGCATTCATTGAGGATAGGGGCAAACTCTCATGCCCAGTGGGCAGGGACAAAGGGGAGACCATCATGAAAATGAAAAGATGGAAATATAATGCTAACAATGGCTAAAGTTTTTCTTTTCAGAAGCAAGACCTCAGGCACAATGGGAATTGTGAATACTGGGTCACTAATATGTGGAAAGGTTGCAGAAATGAACAAAAATGATCTTAGTGAACCTGGGCAGACAACATTTAGGTGACTAGGGTTGGGGGGTGAAATGGGAACAGCTAAGGCTGGTACACGGGTGCAAAACCTGGGAGCAACTGGGCAAGGTCATGCTACAACTAGGAGTAAATGACATATGTCACATGTAATTTGGTGAGTTGGTGTAAGTAACAGAGTAAGAGAATACCAGCCACATAGTCAGTTATTGTCTGATGTGATTCAGAAGCTGAAATTGCATACAGAGACATCATTCAGAGCAGCAGAGAGGATTAGGCATAGGATTAATGCCACATTGTGCAAGCTTATGGCAGAGGTTGGGGAGTCTACACAACATACCCCAATATAAAAAAGAAATGGCCAGAAATGTATCATGTTGAAATCGAGTTCATTTAACAAGAAAGGGATGGCAGCTTTTTATACAGACTTAAGGGTAAAGATGCAGAGTATGTGAGAAGATATGTTTGGTAGGGCACAGAGGAACATACCTCTTAACTGTCCAGATTTTTGCAGAATGTCCAGATTTTTGTCTCATATTTTGGTCTGTTTCTCATAGAATTTTGGTTTGCTGGCAAATCATTGAAAACTGAAGTCATAAAATAACAACATACTAAGTTTCAGACTTCATACCTTTCAGAAAATACATGCTAATCAAACCATGTTATTATATCAACTTTCTAAGTTTGTAAAAGCAATATTTAAAACTTGTCCCTATTCTTGGGCCTTTATCCCCCCATTATTTTTGGCTTTGTCCAGATTTCTTGCTCTAAGAAGTTGAGAGGAATGCAAGGGAATTCTTCTCTGCCTTCAGTAATGGAAGGCATGATTGGCTTGGTAGACCCAAGGAATGAGTGGATGAGACTTATTAGCAAGCCCTCCCACAGAGTGGGTAGCCCCAGGGGAAATTGTATGACTTGTTAGCCAGCTGTCCTCTTGGGAGATTGTAAATCAGACCAGTGAGAATTATATGGAAATGATAATATAGATGATAACGGCCCTTGAAGTGATGTTGAATAAGGCCAGATAAGAATGGTGCTGCCACTCTGTAGGGATAGGGAAACTTGCACAAGCTAATACACAAGGTCTGTTGAAGATCCTGTCTTTCACACACGTATGCATTTTAGCAAGCAATCTGGTAACAAATACATGACTTTGGCTATTTAATACCTTCCGTGGTGGTACAGCGGTAGCGTTGTCACCTCACAGCAAGAGGTTCTCCCGTTCGATTCTCGGCTTGGCTTGGGAGTGCCTTCTGTGTGGAGTCTGCATGTCCTCCCCGCAGTTGGATAGCATTTGAAATAGGGTTACCATCTGTCCCACTTTGCGAGGGACAGTCCCTCTTTGAGCAGTTGTATCCTGCAAAAAAATTGAAAAACTGGCAAATGTCCTGAGATTTTGGGACAAAATTATTTCCTATGGTTTATGTAATAGTTGCATAAAACAGTTATTCTGTATCTGAAACACCTAAATGTTATAAGAAACAGAATAAGCAACTAAAATGCTACAAGAATAAGCTTTTATTTAGGCAAAAAAGTGAAGTTCTGTCCTTTGTACTGGCCGTGGGTATGTTTCACCCTGCAAAATCTGACGCTTGTACCAAAAATGTCCCACTTTGGCCATTTGAAAAGGTGGCAACCCTAATTTGAAAGACATGCGTGCGTAAATGGGCATTGAGTTGGCACCTCGGCATTTCGTAAAAAATCTACTGCCAATCATTAGCAGACCAGAGTTCCGCTGTAGCGACCCCTTACCGGGAAAAAGCCGAAAGACAAACAACAACAACAACAAATTTTGAAAATAATGATGGAAGCAGTATGCAACATTTTACATGCCAAAAAGGTATAAATAAAACAAATGGAAATGATGGCCTTGTACATTGGTGCTGTTAAAAAGAGGAGAGCTATCTTCACTCTCTGACAATGCAAACTCCTGCAGAAAAGTCTTGCACTCCATCTACTGTTGAATAGCAACTTTTTCATTGTAGTTTTTTTCTTTTTCACGGATTAAAGTTACTTGTTTTTTTTTTAGTATCACTGTCTGGAAGGACACTAACTTATGACAGTTTTGCTTCATGATAGCTGCAGAATATTTAGGTGATCAGGGCAAGTGACTGAAATAACTAGATACAATTAGGAATGATATATCTAAGGTGAATTCATGCTGCGCCCTAGGCACATTAAATAGCTACTGTCAAGTGAAATCGGATACAGAATTATTCAACAAGCAGGGAGATGTAAACAAGTAAATAAAAATAAGCAAAAAAACAAACCCTATCACAGTAAAGAAGAACCTGGAGTGTATTTTAACATTCCACCGTGAAAAGGACAAATAATAAATAGTAGTACAACAGTAACTTAATATACATTCTGCTATGGCAGTTAAGATGACATGCAAGCATAATAACTATATTTCAATGCAAAGTATAAAAGACATTAAATGAATTATGGCTACATGACAGTTAAGGCATGAAATCAATCCTCCACTGCTATATGCAAGCTGTAATCAATTAGCAATGGTGTACTATATAGTGCAATGAAGCATCAGAGATGCAAAAGGACACAGAAGACTGCAACATCTATTACATGTACTCAATTATGGATTAGAAGCAGGGATGTATCCAGAAATTAATGTGTTGTATTCACTGCCTTATAGTATTGCCCCCCCTCCAAAGTGAATGTATTTCTCCAAATGTCAACACTGAATACATGATGCATTATTTCATTTGTTGGCTTTGCAACCATACTACAAGGTTCTTTTTTTTCAGATGAGTAGACCTATCTTTATGTAATCTTTCAGCATAGAATCTGCTATAAATATATATTTAACTAGGTATGAATGATAAAAGAGCAAATCAGCTAGATCTGCAAGAAGGGTAAAAGGTTATTGGATTCTTACTAAGAGCTATATAGTTTTCCAGATGAACTGAACAGTCTAAGTGCTTATAAGTACTTTAATGAATTCAGTTACCATGTGTGTTAAAGGCAAAGAATTAAGTAAGATATTTTGCAGTTACTCCCCAGCAAAACTGCCTTTAAGGAAATCCCTTTCCAAGCACTAATACTGACAAAGCAAAAAAAAAAAAGTATATATATATATATATATATATATATATATATATATATATATATATATATATGGGTCCTCTTCACATGGTCGACAGTTCATTTGATCGACAGTTATTTGGTTGACAATTCATATGGACGACAGGCAGATTTGCCCTCCTCCCCAATGTTGTGTGACCCTGGAGTTGATATATATAGTTAGGGGGGTGTGGGGGGCAAAGCCCCCCACATAAAACTGCTTGTTGATCAAATGAATTGTCGATCAAATGAATGTCGATCAAATGAACTGTCGACCATGTGAAGTAGACCCATATATATATATATATATATATATATATATATATATATATATATATATATATATATACAGATCTACTTTAAAACAGCAAATACAATAACCCTGAGTTGAAGAACACTGAGATGAAAACCACAAAACTTTATTACCGAATGTTCACATCATCATAAGTCTTCACTGCGAAAGGAGGCAGTTGGTCAAGATAGTGAACCTTGCCCTTTTCTCCACTGTAGTCCGATCTCTGAGTTGGTATATTTAGTTAGGGGGTATGAGGGGTACAACCCCCAACATGGGAGGGTGAAGCCCCCACATTTGGGTGTTTTTTATTTGTTTCGGTTTGTTTTTTATTTCATGTTGGCCAAGTGTTTACTTACACGGTGAAAACTTATGATGATTTGAATGTTCCATAATGTAAGGTTTTGTGATTTTCATCTCGCTGATCTGCAACTCAGCATTATGGTATTCGCTGTTTTAAAGTAGATCTGTATATATGTATATGTACTTATATATATATATACTTTTTTTTTGCTTTGTCAGTATTAGTGCTTGGAAAGGGATTTCCTTAAAGACAGTTTTGCTGGGGAGTAACTGCGAAATATTTTACTTAATTATTTGCCTTTAACACACATGGTAACTGAATTCATTAAAGTACTTATAAGCAGAAATGTAAAGTGTGTGTGTTTGTGTGCATGTGTGTGTGTGTGTGTGTGTGTGTGTGTGTGTGTGTGTGTGTGTGTGTGTGTGTGTGTGTGTGTGTGTGTGTGTGTGTGTGTGTGTGTGTGTGTGTGTGTGTGTGTGTGTGTGTGTGTGTGTGTGTGTGTGTGTGTGTGTGTGTGTGTGTGTGTGTGTGTGTGTGTGTGTGTGTGTATACATTATATTATGTGTAAGATAAACAGATATGAACAATGAGCGGAATATGAAAGACTACCACATTGAAGTCAGTAGATAGATAGATAGATAGATAGATAGATAGATAGATAGATAGATAGATAGATAGATAACTGAACATTAGTGCATCCAAGACTATCTCAACAAAGACAACGTAAATCTGTCCACACAGTTGATAGCTAATTAAAAGAACAAACAATTAATTTAAACATAAAGGAACAACACCCAAAACAGCCCTTAAATGTAATCCTTTCATTAGCCATAGTAATTATTCATGTATTTTAGAATAAGGCACACCCCAGCATGCCCCCGCACAGGACAACCTACCTCCAAGTATCCAGTAGCCCTAATTCTATTCCTGTACCTATCTCTAACCCTAATGTGAAACCTCACACTAACCTCAGCCTACTGCTAACTCTAATTCTAACCCCAAAATATTGCATCAGCCCAGACCTAAAAGATAACCATAAAATTGCTAAGTTTTGCAAGCTTGACATAAAGACATTAAACCATCTAACCTTTCCTTCCACTCTGAATTCACTCATATTCAGCCAACTGTTTTGAATTCAGCCATATTGAGCATAACCGAATGAACTGCATAAAAAAGTTGTTGATATTCCTTAATCAAAAGACTGCATATGATATGTAGATAGATAGATAGATAGATAGATAGATAGATAGATAGATAGATAGAAGTCATTGCTTCTACAGTAGAAGAAATACTGTAAACAATGTTAACTAAACATTAGATACAGTTTTCTTTCACAAATATAAACACAGTCTACTGGTGAGAAATAAGATCAAAGTAAAAATTTCACTAAAAGTGTGCCAGCCAAACACATAATTTTGTACAGGACTATACTGACCCAGTATTTTATGAACAAAAGGATGTAAAAATATGAAGGCTTGCACTTTTGTTATATTCCACAGCCCATGGTTTTAGGGTTCTAACAGTAAATCATTATTAACATGCAATGTCCCATGAACCTCTTCAGCTGACTCCCAGAGGAAAAAAAAATGGCACTCATTTTGGGCACAGTTAAAACCTGATATAAAGTTGGTTATTAGTTATTAATTTTGACAATATTTGATTAAACAGCACAATAAATATAAGCAATGTTGTGTTAAAATAGTTAAGCTCTCTCTGTGAAAGAACTTCTTGGGACTAGTTTTAGGAAACAGATTTCCCAGGACTATCTAATAATAATTACTAGTCTTCATTTCCCAATACCAAACCCTAAGCTCTTCTAACAACGACAGTCACGCACTCACACAATGTCACTCATATCATCATATTTTAAATTAAAGTCTACCAAATATCTTAAAAGTAACCTACCTAAACCACAAAGACCTCCTAAATGTAACATGTAGAACAAGTATACTCAGAAACCGTACAAACAGACATTACAGGCAGTACCCACCATGAAACATACATGTAACAGTCAGACTAACTCACTTCTAAAATCCATAAGGCAAACTTGCATACAGTCCAATATCTTAGTCATTAGCGACTCCACAGTGATACACAAGGATGCACCCCTCGCCAGGCTGTACAAAGAGAGGCCCATGGTCAGTTGCCTATCAGGAGACAAGATTAGCTGCATCACTCAAATACTTAACACCTTGCTCTACAAGTGCACATATGACACAGTCATAGTACACATTTGTAAATGGCTTAAGATGTACCTCTCTGGACTATCTAAATCAATTTGATACCATCTCACGTGCAGCTTTCACAGATAATCTCTCCCTGATAAATGAAATCCCTAAATGACTCATTGGATAGCAAACTGGCTTACAAATAGAACCCAGAAAGTTAAGGTGGTGGCTCTACCAACTCCAAAAGACCTACCACTCATGGTATACCCCAGGGGTCAGTTCTTGGGCCATTTCTTTTTGGCATTTACTTCTCACGGGTCAAAGCTGATGTTAAAGGTTTGAGGCTGACTAAGTCTGCAAATGACTGAAATTTGGTACCATCTTAAAGTTCTCAGGGGACAGTAAGATTTTCCAAGACGGCCTATCCCAAATAACTGGTGTCAAAACATTGACTAAAAGTAAATGCCAAGAAGTGCATAATCACATTATTTGGCAAGTATGACTCCCCTTGTAACCATCATATTGACTGCATCCATCCATCCATCCCTCCATCCATCCCTCCATCCATCCATCCCTCCATCCATCCATCCATCCATCCATCCACAACCCCTTTTTCCCATTTTTTGTACATGGGGTCAGGGTGTCACTTCAACAGTGGCAATCATCTAAAGCCAAGGTTCACACGCTGGGTGGCTAAACCTGCTGCGGTAGTTCTTCCACACCACACACTCACACCTATGGCCAGTTTAGAGTGTCCAGTCTACCTACTACATATGTTTGGAATCTAAGAGAAAACTGGAGCATGCAGAAGAAACCCACAAGAACACAGGGAGGACATGCAGACTCCACACAGAAGGCAACCCAGCCAAGAATTGAACCAGGGAACCTCTTGCTGTGAGGTGACAATGCTATCTGCTGTGCCATTGTTCCATCCCTGTGCCACTGTGCTGCCCTGAAAAGTGATCCCATAGGTAGGGATCTTGGAACCTGTGTTGACAACGAACTATGATCACCATATATCAATTGTTAAAAGGAAGTTATTTTTCATTGCACATCTTAAATCTAGGCATATTGTGTCCAGATCTAGGGATGTAATCATTTCACTGTGCTTGGCGCTCATTAGGCCGATCATTGAGTATAATACCATTCGATATGTGCCTGCCCAAACACCTGTCACAACTGGAATGGCCACAATACTTTCCCACTAAGAAAAAGTCAAGGGCTTAAATTGTAAAAACGTTGTCTCTTTTCTCAGTATCATACATGCTACTGAGAAGTGACCTCTGCCTTATGTATAGAGCTATAACAGAACTTATTCTGTCAGACATAATACATATTCACAAGCCCAGTGATATCATAAACGCCCACTCAAAGAATCTTGATCTCTTTTGCAAAATAAATAAAACATGATAAACAGATACATTTGTATCACTGAGAATACTGCTTCTAAGGAAATATCTTCCATCCCACATAAAACAAAGTACTTGTCTTACTCTTTTCAAATGTAATTTGGACAAATAGATGGATAACCACAATTCCAGCCAAGGTTTAACAACCCTGTCCCTCATGGATACGGGAAACATGTAAATGTCCCCACATATCCTTGTTTAGCCTACCTCTATGTTATTCATATGCAAAATATAAGGGCTAAAACCTAACATGGGAATGTAAAGCCAGGCTTCTTAAGATTCTCACATATCAATGGCCTAGTATGCAACTATGGATCTGTAAGTCTGACAATTGCTTTAAATAGACTACTATGAGATAACTAGTCAGTAGCCATGGGCAGGTTGACAGACGAGATCAGACAGGAGTCCCCGTGGACTATGATGTTTGCAGATGACATTGTGATCTGTAGTGAGAGTAAGGAACAGGTGGAGGAGACCCTGGAGAGGTGGAGATATGCTCTAGAGAGAAGAGGAATGAAGGACAGCAGGACTACGACAGAATATATGTGTGTGAATGAGATGGAGGATAGAAGAATGGTGAAGATGCAGGGAGTAGAGGTGGCGAAGGTGGATGAGTTTAAATACTTGGAATCAGCAGTTCAAAGTAATGGTGAGTGTGGAAGAGAGGTGAAGAAGAGAGTACAGGCAGGGTGGAGAAGAGTGTCAGGCGTGATTTGTGACAGACGAGTACCAGTAAGAGTGAAAGGGAAGGTCTACAATAGGGTAGTGAGACCAGCTATGTTATATGGGTTGGAGACAGTGGCATTGACAAAAAGGCAGGAGTCAGAGCTTGACGTGGCACAGTTGAAGATGTTAAGATTTGCAGTGGGTGTGACGAGGATGGACAGGATTAGGAATAAGTATATTAGAGTCAGCCCAGGTTGGAGGGTTTGGAAACAAAGCGAGAGAGGCAAGATTACGTTGGTTTGGACATTTGCTAAGGAGGGATGCAGAGTATATTGGGAAAAAGATGCTAAGGATGAAGCTGCCAGGTAACAGGAAAAGAGGAAGGCCTAAGATAAGGTTTATGGATGTGGTGAGGGAGGACATGCAGGTGGTTGGTATGACAGAGCAAGATGCAGAGGACAGGAAGAAATGGAAACAGTTGAATCCGCTGTGGCGACCCCTAATGGGAGCAGCCGAAAGAAGTAGAAGCCATCACAGTATAGCTAGTATAGTACAGTGGACTTTAGTAGCCTAAGGAGCTTTCATTGTGTATTCAATAGCTGTAGGGTAGATAAATCACGTGCTCATTTTACTTCATATTGATAAAGGCAGGCTGAATGAAATTCTGGTTTGCTGCTTGTACTGTAGTGTTTCACATTATAAAGTATACTGTATGTAAGGATGTCCCACACAAACAATGTATTTTCATTATCAAACTAGAAATTGCCATGTAAGAGCTAGGAAATAAAGTAGGTCAATTGGTTAATGAGTTAATAATAATATTAAGTCTGTATTTATCTGTCTGTTTATTTATTTATTTATTTATTTTTGTGAGGGGTTGAGAAACAAGTGAGAACGCTACATAGAGAAGGGTTGATTTGATAGCTTCCTCCATGCACCGTTGAAGCCACGAACGTATGTGAGGCTATTAGGTCCCATCTAAACAAATGAAGTAATTTTCTGCCAACAGCTGATATCCTGCATCAGAGGCAGTAAAAAGGTGAAACATTATATGGGTCTGATGAAGGAAAAGTATTAGCTTTTCCGAAAGCACTTACTTTATTAAATTTTGTTGGTTTTATTTGCTGCCTCAGTTTTTTCGCTCGCCACTCGTGGCTTTTTAACAGTTTTTTTGTTTTTGTGTTGTAAAATTATATGACGTTTATCTTAATGTGTTTGCTGTAGATCAAATGCATTTCTGGTAATTTTGGTCTTCATGCAAATATGAGGCATAACAGCATTTTGGAAATGCCATTAACAAATCCAAAAGCACACGTTTAATAAAAGAAAAAATATTGTCATGTATTACACACGTATTATGTTCTACACAATAATTTATAAAAGTGTTAAATGAAATACTTTCAACAAACAATGATTGGCTCTTATCGTGACGCCTCGAATCAGCTGTATCAGACATGAAAAAAAAAAACAACAATTAAAATCAGTTGTCTTTGAGGTCCCTGTTTCTGGCGAGTATCTGTCAGAAAAGCAACATGTTTTCTTCCTTGTTTAGTTAAACTGAAATACCTGCATTTTTATACTTACTGATAAGAGAAACGTAAAAATGATAAGAAAGTCAAGCGCGTTGAATGATGGTTTGCCTAGCTACTGTTTATGTTCTTGAGTCCCAACTAATGCAATATCCATCACCAAATGGCTTCCATAAACACACACCCAAATAATCCATTCGATATGCGTATTGAATATCCAAGAAGTGCAAGGTCTGGCTCTTAAGTTCTTTGCTATAATGATTTTCTTTCCCTCTTCAGATGGTATTGTGTTTCGGGAATGTATGCTCCAAATAATTTATCTTCGGGAATGCAGTCTACAATGAGGCAAACTTCTGAAGGAGCCTTAGTAAGGCAGGGCAGTGGTCTTTAAAGTGAACTTCGGGTAAGGCCATTATTTAAACATATTATAAAAAATGGATATATAGTACTGGAAGGGTGTATGGTTTCAAAGAAGAGCATTTGAAATAATGCTGATATCCAATATGATTAATTATAGGCTTTTAAGTGCTTCATATTGGTTCTCCAAGAATTGTGGGAAAAGCATTGGATTTTGAAGTTATATAGACTATATTTTTCCTTTAAATGTTGCTTCAAGCAGTGACACACACACACACACACACACACACACACACACACACACACACTATAAAACTGCAGCGCTCAGAAGTAATAACATGTCCGGTATTAATCCAACCAGAACAGGTGCCCAAGTATACATGCTTCCACAGAAGTAGGGTTCACAACTCAAATAAAAAATAACAAATTGGGGAAGATATATATTGCTAAAAGTGCTAATGGTTAGAAATTGCAGCTGTAAGGTGGGGAAGGATTTGCTGTCCAAGAACCTATTTGAGGTTGTATACCATTCCTATATTTTACTGAACTGAATTTGATCATTAGCACGAAAATTATTTGAATTAAAACAGTGCTGGTGTTATTAATTCATGCTTAAGCTGTAAAGGGTGCATTTTAAATCCATAACTCACATCGGCTATAGCCACTCTGTACTATTAAGCATACTCAACGTTTGCATATTAGAGATAAAAAGTACAAGTCATCTAGTATAATCAAATATGATGAAAGCATGAGGAAATGCCCTGTATTTAAGAATTAGTGCTTAACTTGTTCTTAAAAGATTTACAGGATCTCATAAGTAAAGTACATAATAACAAGCTATTAGTATATTATCGAAGGCTCAAACGCTCCGAGTATATCCTTTATTCAAATATATGATTTCCAAAACTAAAAGAACTTCATCTATGTTAAAAGGTAAATTATTATTTCATCACTGAAATGAGTATTCTCTATTTTAATAATAGTTGTTTTCTACTAGTTATATGATACCTGACCATTCCTCTCCATTGTTTAGATTTTCGCAGAATGTCCAGATTTTTGCTACATATTTTGTTCTGTTCCTCATAAAATATGTGGTTTTCTGGCACATCGCTGAGGATTGAAGTCACTAAATGACATACGTATAAGTTTCCAACTTCATATCCTTCAGAAAATGCATACCGACACAAACCGTGTCATTCTGTCCATTTTCTGAGTTTATAAGTGCAATATTTAAAATCGATCCTTATTTTTTGCATTTGTTTCCCCAAATGTTGAGAGGTATGTAGCCGACCTCTTGCAGACACTTGTCCAATTCTCCCTCCCCTCTCTCCGTCTCTCTCTTTCTCTCTCTCTCTCTCTCTCTCTCTCTCTCTCTCACACACACACATTCAAATAATTCAATTACTGCATGAGTTCAAATAGGGGGAAAAAAGAGGGTGACCATCGTGTAAGTTCAGAAGAAGAAAGATGGGTAGATACATAGATAGATAGATAGATAGATAGATAGATAGATAGATAGATAGATAAACTTTAAAAAGAATTGGCTGCAAATAAAATAAACAATAAACGAATATACTGTTTGGAAAAATGTGATAGCGGTGTGTGAGTGTGCGTGTGTGTGTACGTCTGTGTGTGAGAGAGAGAGACAACATTGTTAAAAGTATTGCTTTCTCTGCAGAGCTAGTTTAGGTGGAAATGAACTCTATTGCCCCTTTTTACGTGTATGTAAGAAACGTTTCTCCGATTATCGATGCCTGTTGATTTCTGCACACTGACCATACAAATGTCAATTTTGGTTAGTTAAGCTAATAAAAAATCTAATAATAACTAGATCCAGTTTTACATCACTTTTTTTCTTAAACAAGACACATTCAATGACTATTACAGATTATAACTGTGAGTTAAAAATTACACAGATTCCATTTAAATGACACGTTTGTTCAACCACTGACATTTCTTTATTGACTGAAGAGCAAACCACCACGGAGTTTATTTTTTAAGTCACTGAAAGGCTCCGATCGCAGTTGGAAATGTAAAGTATTTGAACGAAGCAGCGTGGTCTTTGCGAGAGAGACGACCCCCTGTCAGTTGAACAGATTGTCCTATTTTACACGAGGTTAATGGTAGTGCATAAACAGAATAAAATAATTAAAGTCGTGGCATCTATCGATTGTAAACAAATGAGTACCAGTTTAAGGAAAAAGAATAGAAAAAAGTCCGTTTTCTGGTGAAGGCTGTGGACTTTTCAGGATCCCCACTGAGGAACCCCACAACAGGTCAGCCTCGCGGCTCGCTTCTTCAGTGTTTGCCTGTTTTTGCTTCATAGTGGCTTATTCGTGGTTACAGCAGTGAAAGACAACATTTTCTACAGATTCACTATCTAATGATCCATAACAGATCGTGGTATGCACTTGAATATACCTCTCAACTGTCCTGAATCTTTGCAGAATGTCCAGATTTTTGCCTTTTTTTGTCTGCTCCTAATAAATTGTGTGGTTTTCTGGCAAATCATTGAAGACTGCGGTCACTAAATTATGACAAAAATTGTGTTTTTTGACTTCATACCCTTCAGAAAAAAATTGCTAATACAATAATTCTGAATTATTTCTTAAGCTTTAAGAGCAATATTTAAGGGTTGTCCCTGATTTTGGCCATTTGCCCTCTAATTGTCTTTGTCCAGAATTCTTGAGCAAAGAAGATGGGAGATATGGATTGTTGTGTGTGTGTGTGTGTGTGTGTGTGTGTGTGTGTGAGGTGAGGTGAACGGGCATTCCATAATAACATCACAATATAATAGACTCAGATGTTTTGTCTGGAAATTTTAACTTCAGTAACTATCCACAGCTCAGAAAAATATCTCTGTAGACTTTGTTTGCCGAACCCTTGTTATCAATGCTGTAGTTTATAACTTCCGCCCCATCCAAAATTATCTAGGCAAAAAAAGTTAAAGATCGTTGATTCTACGTAAACACGTTTTGTTATTTATTTGTATTTGTCTTTGGAAAACTGTTGTGCTACACACTCAAGTGCGATTTACAGAAAAGTATTTGAACACACGTTAAGTGCCGGATGGGACATTTCCTACTGAAACATGCACGTTTTTCAGGGTAAAACATAACCATAACCTCACCCAATGCAAACGATTTACTCCATTTTAAACACCAGGTTATGTAGAATGTGGTTATTTTACATTATACTGACGCGTTTTAAATCCCAGTATCAGTTTTCTGCAATATTTAAGGGAAAATGTAACACATATTTTACTTCTGCGATCATAAAGTTGCATTGTCCATGGCAGCTTTAAAAACCCGTCCTTTTCTTTTTGGAATGACAGTAGGTAATTATATGTTTAAGTTTAGCATTTGATAATGCACTGTGCTTTTATCATTTAGTATTTTGCTGGTATAACTGTAGGGTGTACTACACCCCTCCCCCTTGATCATAACTCCCTCCCACCCACGCTTAGTCGACCCATTGTTTTATTACACAAACTGTTGAACTAAGTAAACGAAAGTGTTGAAAATTAGGAACGTTTGAGGGGGTATGCCTCTCAACATTCTAGCGCAAAATTCGGGGAATAAACGTAAAAAAATAAGAAGGTCAAAGGCCCCAACCCAGAGGCATTTTTAAATATTGCTCTAATTCGCTTTAAACATTAGGAGAGCAACAGGTTTTGTAGCAACATGCATTTTCTGAACAATAAGAATGAAATTCTTATGCATAGGATTACTGATTTACTAATCCTTAGAGATTTAATAGAAAATTATATATTTTAGGAGAGACATACAGCTGAGAGAGCCATCATTGTTGTACACGAAGACAAGTCACACACACACGCACAAACACACACTTATCGCGTTTGCATAAAAGGGACTAAGAAAATAAATTAGTGTCTCCCTCTGGTTTGCCTCGTTGTTCCTCGGGGTGTTACTGACTATGTTGAAACTTCGGTGTATTTTTGTATTCTATGAGGCCTTGCTAATCCAATTAAAAAGACACCTGGACTGGGAAGACTCTGTAATTAGTGGTGGTCTACCATTCCCGTCAGTGCCTGTAGAAACTATGAGTGCAAAGATAATAGTATGATTACTGGGATTTAATGACTGCATTGGGATAGCAAGTGTTTCAGTGAAATTAAAAGGCGCCCACTACCTATACCATTGAAACAGATTTTAATGACTTTCTCACAAACTGGAAAAGGTAGACACTCCATCACGCCAGTTAATGCTGTTTTAAATGTTGTGTGTGTGGTTTTTTTTTTTGGGGGGGGGGGGGCTAGGCTAAGGCACCTGCTCAATACTATTTCTGGCTCAAAGTTTTAATATTGGCATTTTTGAATGGACAATTCTGAATTACTTTCTGTGGTATCTTTTCGAATCAACTCTAGTCTGCAATTTTTTTTTTCACTATTCATTCAGATATTTTTAGCCTGGAGCTGGTCTTGCAGTTTGCAACGATATTATTTTTACACATAATAACTATGGGCATTTTGGCATTTTTATTACGCTTGCAATGTATGGGAAACTAGTTCTGCCGCTGAATGTTGAACTGCAGTTGTTATATTTGACCGCTGTATAATTACACATTCATCGAGAATCAGCAAAAAATGTATTTGTTACAAGAACAGCCACTGCTCTCCAAATATTAGTTTGGAAAGGTATATTTGAACAATTAAAAATAGCGACTCAAAACTGCATTATTGTTGACTAATGTTTATTTGATTTATTTCCATTTGTTTGCCGAGTTATTGAGATTGTCTACTGACCCTTTTCAGCCTCGACCCGGATACTGATGGACAGTACAAACGTAGCAATCACAATCACTTGTTATTGCATGCAATATGTTACAGCCTCAGGCATAGTTAGTTGATATTATATGCTAGCAGAGAGCTACACAATGGCTTTTAGATGGTCACAGATGTCTTAAATGACTGACACGCAGAGAGACAGTAGAGACAACTATATGCAGTGGATCTGCTTAATCTAAAACAGCAATCATGCAAAAAGAGTAGAGAAAACACAATGTGAAATGCACGTAATGTAAAAACTGTAAAATATACATATGCACGCATATACAACCTAATTTACATACTTAAGACTAATATCACTTTTGAAAAAAGAAATACAACGGCAGTGCAAAAAGAGGTGTGATTATATGATGTAATTATTTATATATTTATTTGTGGCGTTTTAGCCAGAATCAAGAAAGCAGGTGCATTTAGCCTCATTCTGTAGACGTTCATGTAGTGATGTTTTGAATGACTTGAGCGTTGTTATTTATTTATTTTCTTTTTTCACTTCAATGAGGAGGCCATTTAGTGCAGATCTTAACCTTGAGAATGCCCTTTCCTCTACTGTAGTTTTGAATTTTGATCGGGTTAGAAGGAAAAAAGTAGTTCTGTTTCTTAAGGAGTAACTTTGTTCTCCGGTGGAAATATTTTTTTTTAAGTGGAGGGAATAACCTGATTGAAGAATTTTAAATATTACTGTGCTGTGAGGAGAAGAGTGTTTGTAATAAACTACTTAGATTGTTTTAGAAGATCACAATGGTGAATGCATGTTTGGGCCAATAGGAGAAATATCCGGACTTTGTTTTCTTTTATTTGTAATGTATGGGGGTAAGTTTAGGTATAGCAGTGACAGTTCCTAGTCAAGCTTTGGTAGTAAAATGTTTAGCCAATGATGTTTATGCAATTGGTGATAATAGGTGGGTGATTCTATAACAAAGTTTTAATCGGCAAGTTATTTTAGTAACAGTGCTCTCAGTGTGAAGGAAAACGTTCAAAGAGGGATCTACAGTGAAGTTTGGGTATCTTTGCTGCATGTAATGCGTTGAGAATTAGATTACCTCTGGAGTCCTGTATGGCTACATGTGGGCCTGTGGCAAGTTTTTGGTGTGTTGCAAAAACATGATATTTATTTTCTAATGATACAAAAAAAAGTTTATTATGTACTAGCCTATTAGATATTTTTGTGAAAGATGCTTGTAGTTAAGGTTGGAGTCTATGAGGAGTTCTGTATAGGTCAGTCAGTAGTAAGTCATCGTTTTTTTTAAGCTGGAAAGTACTTGTTGCAGAATCACGGTAACAAAAAAGGCAATTTAATGTGTGGAAACATTAGAAATATTCATATGAAAACCTACATTGTTTACTGAAACTTTTGTCTTGCTTCTTTAAGGCAGCATAATATATTGTTGAGTGATGATGTCGCTTGAAAATGCCTACTTATGTCACTTCACAAAGTTTATTGATATTAAAATGCTGATTT